>NC_136782.1:20029352-20115240 GCF_947034865.1 Barbatula barbatula
TATTTCAGTACAAGGGTCCTCTCACAAACTCTACGCGCCCAGAGGAACCCCCTCAATAAGCAACAATGCCATCTTTGTGAATGCGTGTGTGTTTACAGGAGCACGGAGGAGTGCGAGGCGAGAGAGAAACTCTTTAGTTTTCATACATAGCTGTAAAATGGAATCGTTAAACTGTAAAATCTCGTTTTCATGTTTATGCCATTTATCTCAAATGTTTCTTGTCTTGTGGGTTTGAGAAAAAAATATTGCGTCAGAAGCTGCTGTCAGCGATGCACTTCTGCAGGGTCACTGCACAGGTTTGGTCAAGAATGCCGTATTGCATTATATAGGAGTCTATTTCAAGGTGTATAGCCCATTTAAAGTATGGTTGCATCATGTTTGGTATCTCATGAGACTCAGGACCTCGAGATAAATGTACAAAATCTGTCCCAGATCAGCGAAGTTAGACCCAGTTTTATCTGAGATGAAAAAGATGACATGTATAGGAGAAAAATAGGTCGATAGATGGATGGATGGATGGATGGATGGACGGTAGGCAGGCTTAGATAGATAGATAGATAGATAGATAGATAGATAGATAGATAGATAGATAGATAGATAGATAGATAGATAGATAGATAGATAGATAGATAGATAGATAGATAGATAGATAGATAGATAGATAGATAGATAGATAGATAGATAGATAGATAGATAGATGCTTCATCATTTCCACTAATTTGAAGTGTAGGGAGGAGCGTTGACCTGGAATGTGACCTGCACACAGGGGTCAGATTCATCATGCCAACCTCATCCTCCTCTTTTTATTTGTTAGATAGACAGACAGACAGACAGACAGACAGACAGACAGATAGGTAGATAGATAGATAGATAGATTCTAGATAGATAGATGCTTCATTTCCACCAGGGGCGATTTTAGGGTCAGAGCTTTAGGGGTGCTGAGAACCCAATGAGCCCCACTGCCACCACCCACCCTCTTTTCACACAAAAAAAATGTGTCTTGAAAAAACTTCATCATTTCAACATTGATTCAACTAACTCCAAAATCCGGATTCATGTAAAAGTCATTTTTTTAGAATAACAACATTTCTTACTCCAAGTTTTAGGGGTGCTGAGCTTCTTTTTAGGGGTGCTGAAGCACCCCTAAAAAGGGGCTAGCTATGCCCATGATTTCCACTAATTTGAAGTGTAGAGAGGAGCGTTGACCTGGAATGTGTCCTGCACGCAGGGGTCAGATCCGACATACCAACCTCATCCTCCTCTTTTTATTGTTTAAATAGATAGATAGACAGACAGACGGAGAGATGGTTGGTTGGTTGGTTGATAGATAGATAGATAGATAGATAGATAGATAGATAGATAGATAGATAGATAGATAGATAGATAGATAGATACCACTAATTTGAAGTGTAGGGAGGAGCATTGACCTGGAATGTGTCCTGCACGCAGGGGTCAGATTCGTCGTGCCAACCTCATCCTCCTCTTTTTATTTGTTGTTCAGTCTTTGTCCCGTTTATGCTCTTCTGTAGTAGTTCTTAAGATAGAGCCGAAGCATATCTGTGGTTTACTGCAGATCCTGGATCAGTGAAAGCTCTTTTACAGGACTGCAGCATTCTGAATGCCAGGCTATATAACAGAATGCCTAAACCAATCCTTGGCATCTATAAATACCACAGCAGGAAACCAGAGAGGACAAAGAGACGTCCACACATAAACACATGCTATGAACCCACAATTAAACAAAGATTCAGTTTGTTTTTCATGCATCCACACACACACAGTTTCTCATGTGCTGTCAGTTGCTGAAAGCAGTTGTTGTCGTGGTCAGCAGAGTCCCAGTTGTCTTTTAATTAGGGACAGGCAAGTGTGAGCACGCCTTAAAACAACACTGAACGAATGACTTCGAAGTTTGCTCAAATGGCTGATATACTCCTTAACCTTTTTTGTTGTGTTTGACAAGGAGAACATCACTTATGCTTTTAGACAGTTAATATTAAACTTAAACACATTGTGTTTTCCTCAGACGTCTAGTTCACGATGCTCGGTAATGATGCAGAGTTGGCCCGAGCTGTTTCATCCGCAGGCGTGTTAATGACCTTTCAGACACAAAGTCCGACTGCAGGGGACGACGAGATTAGAAAGGTCATTCGGAGCAAAGATATATGGAACACCCTGAGATAAACTACAAGAAATGTGGGTGACCCGGAGGATAATGTTATTGCACAGAGGATGCTCTTCTCTTTTATAGCTCAGGAGATTTAACTGTGTCTATCAACTGCGTGGTCTCAGATGTTTAGGCGAAAATTAAATACGTCAATAGAAAAAAGACTGTAGTTGGCATAGTGCTATAACATAATGTGGACAGACCAGCCCACATCTTTGATGAAAATTTAAACTTTGTATTGAAATAGATTGCGTTATATTGATTTATATTTTTTTACTGTATATCAGCAAATCTGAGCACAGTTTGAGACATTGTTGAGATTTCTGGTAAAGACCTGCAAGATCTTTTTCTCAATAAGAAAATGTATTTTTAATTGAATTGATGTCCTATTACAAAATATATCTCATTTGTGATTTTCTGTGTGAAATGAAAATAGCCAGAAGTAAAGTAAACTGTTCAACCTCGCGTTTCCGCCACGAACATTTTCTAACTAAAAGCATCACAGACACCCAAAAAGCATCACTCAAACCAAAATAGAAACACATGCCCACTCCTTCAATCTCTCCACTTTCACACAATGTTCAAGACAAACACATCTCACTCTCTCTCACACACACAATCCTTCCGGTCGGTGTGGTAACAGCTGGGTGAGACTCTATAAATACCCTCTCTTTCAATCACTTTCCCCAGTTGTTTACCAGAAAGCATTTGGCATTAAAACAAGAAACTGTATCTAAATGTTTCTGTTGACACAGATGAAAAAGAAAGTACATCTGTGTGTTTGTAGATTTGACTCTGGTAAAGACGGCTTCATTGATCTGATGGAGCTGAAGCTGATGATGGAGAAACTAGGAGCCCCGCAGACTCACCTGGGACTGAAAAACATGATCAGGGAAGTGGATGAGGATTATGACGGCAAACTGAGCTTCAGAGAGGTGTGTATAAATCAAATCTAACAGTGTAGTAACTGTTTTGATTGGTCTGTCATTGTCATGTGATATCTGGTGATTAAATCTCCAGTGGATTCACTATGCTCAATCCTATCAAGACACATTTTTTTGAGAGGTCTGATGAACAGATAACGTCTCACTTTTGTCTTGTTTTATCTTAACAATGTGGCTTCACACCTGAACGCTGACGAGTTTATATACTGTAAAGATTAAAAAATATTTGACGAGGTATTTTATTTGTATTGCTCTTATACAGGGTTATGCATCTAAACAAACTCTTAAATATTGTTTATACTGCAGATTTATATGGAACTTGTTGGGTAAAGTACATGTAAAATGGTAAAAGCTAGTTTTATACTGTATAGCTTATATAGTTTATGATTTAGGGGTAAGAAAGGTCAAACACCAGTACAAAAACGATTACAGTAAAGAAGACCCCTTATGAAACAAAAAATATTGGGCATACTGCAAAATGTAATGCATTGTATTTAATACATTTCCATATTGTTTTTTAAATATATGAAAAGCAGCAGTTCCTTATATAGTTTTCAATATATTGTAGTATTGTAACAGATTAACAATGTATCATTACATATTTTCAGATATATATTAAATGAAGTTAATGAAGAAATTATTTAATATAATGACAGTTGCTATATTAGGAAATATTAATGGCCAACCCCATATGTAGCATGTCTGTTCTTAGGGTCATGAGCATAATACTAAGGCTGTATGAAAATATTAAAGAGCAACTAACCATATAATTGTACATGGCAGAATAAAAAGGTTTCTTTATTTTATCGGTCGGACAAAACAATTACCATATTTTTGCTTGAATTCACTTTGGATTAAAGCATCTGCCCAATGCATCAATGTTTAATGTAAAATATATATTTTTTTCGCATAAGGAACAGTGCTTGTAGTCTAAAATGCCATCTTTTTTTACAAATATATTTTTATATAAATGAAAATACATTTAGTCCTTTTCTGAATCCTTTTGTGAGCTTGTTCTTGCAAGAGTAATAGACCCCTTTCGTCTACGGCCCATATCACACACTCACTCAAACAGGTGATATGTGCAGCTGTGTGTTAAGTACAGATGGTCTGTTGTGTGTCAGATGTTACTCTGTCTCTTTAGTGATTGGAAGAGCATTCCACATGGATAAGATTACACACACACACACACACACACACACTTTCATCACACACACACACACACTTTCATCACACACACAACGAACGAGTAACCTGATAGAAAGTCATTCTTTTGACCTTACCCATCTCAATGAACATGATCTAAATTCCATCAGTCAACTGGGGCTAGTTGTCACACTTTTTCCTCTTTTTTTGTAATATTTAGTAAACACATTTCTTTATCGTTTCATTTCTTTAAACTCCATAAACAGTCAAATATGTGGTAAAAATAAACTAAAGTACTAATATTAAACATATGTTAAACATTCATGTGACTATTTTATGGTTCTCCATGTGTTTTATTATTGTTAGAAGGCAAGATTAGAAGTATACGTGTTTGTTTTTGTTACTCACACAGATTTCATAGACTTTTGATTTTATTTTTAGAATCATTTGTGCACCTTCACTGTAACTACTGATAACCTTTCAAGCTATTGAAAACGTACAATAGTCCAAACAGTCCTTTCTCTCTCAGTTCCTGCTGATCTTCCGGAAGGCCGCAGCGGGTGAGCTGCAGGAGGAGAGCGGCCTCATGGCTCTTGCTCGGCTTTCAGAGATTGACGTCTCCACCGAAGGTGTTCTTGGAGCGAGGGACTTCTTCGAGGCTAAGGTTTGTGTTAAAAAGATGAAATGAAACTGCATCATGTGTGGCTCCCACTCTCATACACTGTTCAGGCTCTGTACGCACTTCAGTTTATTTTTTGTTCATTTTGGCGACCTCTTGTGGTTTATGTACTGTAACTGCACAAAGCATGTATTCGTTCTGATAGGGTCAAGAACATTATAAAAAACATCATCACTTTTTTATTGAAAAATAATAAAACTATATGCAGATATTAAAATATCAAAATGTAATAGCAATATTATTCAGACAAAATCTTTCCCATATCTTTTGCTGTTAACATTGTTTAGTTCAGTCTCTACATTTTCATGTTATTTGGTAGAAGTTAGTCTCCAACCGTGACCTTAGTCTCCACAGGAAGTTTTCCAGTAATGTTGTTGATTTACATTATGAACTTTATAACATATGTTTCGGATGCACTCCCAGCGTGCTTTATACTCTCAAAGCATGGTTTCATAGACTAGGCTTGGCCTAAACAAGACAATGCCTTAGTTAATTCAAACAATTTAAGTCGCTTTTATTAAAATGCTGTAGAAAAAAAACATTAATGATGTGCATCTTGAAACCAAAGCACAGTATATAAAGCTAAGAATAGTGAGGTTAATAAGCAGAAAGAAGGTTGAATTAGGTTGAATCAATCAGTGACGTGTTGACGGAAGAGATGCGTTTTCAGGCGTTTTTTATTGTTTTTAGATTTTTATTTTTTAGTTCAGACAAAATTAATTTTAATCTGAAGCCTTGTCTGTGAAACCGGGGCTCAATTATTAGACAGATTTAGCTAAATAATTCACAGATTGTACTGAGAGTTAATCCCAGTAGGAATGCAATAGGACAGTCACCGTATGTGTGTGAATATACAAAAAAATATATTTCTATATATTAACTGCCAAGATATTCAATAATTCAATCTCTATTTGAAAATATATAAAATTATATATATATATATATATATATATATTAGAGTATTACAATATATTGAATTTGCAGCATTTCATATATCATTAAATATAAGCACTTGGTTCCAATATATGGATTTAATATATTGCATTTTCCAGTGTATTCCCGTGTATGTTTCTTTACATTTTCATTTTACATGTAGTCATTTAGCAGACGTAGCAATGTTTCCATATGTTAAAATGAAAAATGCTGAGGCAATTTCCCTGTGTTTCTGTGGCAGGTTCAGGCTCTGTCCGTGCGCAGTAAGTTTGAGGCGGAGATACGAGAGGAGCAGGATGAGAGGAAAAGGATGGAACTGGAACGGAAACAACGCAGAGCCGCTTTCAAAGAGCTGCAGTCCACATTCTGCTCATAAATACACACAATCCGATCAGTTACCTTGGTCGCTACATCTACACCTCTCTATTTCACCCACAGAAACACACCGATACCTGTGTACAGCCTACACAAGCGCACAAATGCACACATGTGAGCGTGTCCCTTTGCACCTCACTCATATACTGTATGTAACGGAAACTACAAGGGAACAAATAGCAAATAGTTTTATTAATCAAAGTTATCATGCAGTGCAAGCGAAGCGTATTTCACAGGTGGGGAGCAGTTTGAGAGGGGATGTAATGTAGAAAGTATCTGAAGTAAGATATTTTAATAGACTACATTGTGCTTCTATTTTAATCATTCAAGCAACTATATATTTTTAGAAACAAAAAGGTTTATTGTAAAGTTATTTTGTGGTAGATGGGATTTTACACACACAAATTGGTGTTGTGCAGCAAATAGTCATTTGGACCAACATAGGAAAAACGTGTTCAAAACATTTTTATTTTTTTAGATTTTAATTTTGCTTTGTATCATATAACATGGACACATTGTTATAGTTGTGTTAGTCATGTACATTTTTTGTTACTCATGTTTTATATTGATGTTTGCTAATTATATCACAAATAAGACCATTAAATCATCAGTTTTTTTTTTGTTGAAAAATGTTGGGTTGTATTTTGCTTGGACTAGAACAGTTACTCTTGTGTAATTCTTGTGTTTGTCAATAGGGGGCAGCACTGGAATGGGCCAACGACACACCCATATCATTATTTCTAGCTGACACACAAACATCTGCAAGAAAAAACACATCACGTCGAATTTTTCATTTATTTGAATAGTCGTTGTGCTTCACATACCAAAATAAAGGCATTTCTTTTCCATCCAATCGAATGAAATCATGATTAGTACGCAGAAAACTACATTCGCTGTCTTCAACAGTTTCTTTTAAATCATTTATCTTTATACATAATTCAATAAAGTGAAAGCAATCAGTTTTTCTTTTCTGATTGACAGTTCATGTGCGATATAATCATCAAAAGAGTACAAATCATAGTGTTTTTCTTCTGTTGCATAGATTGCATATTGCACTGATAATGTTGAGATTTCTATCCCAGTGTATAATCAAATGTACCGTATATACATATCCATTATATAACCTGTTTTGTCCCTGTTGAGGTTGGCATCCCCTAAGCCAAGGGTCAAGGTTTTGTCATTGGGCGCATTTAGGAGTGTTTATGAAGGCACAGTTAACTCAAAACTGAAAGTGAATAACGAAAAATGAGTTTTTGTGTACCTTTTGCATTTTGATAGGAACTATCTGGTGTTACCAGAACTATAATGCTTATTAGGTTAAAAAAGTGTCTAAATACACAGTCCCGGGGTCCTGGAACTAATGGTAGTGAACAAATATAATACAATACACGGTTCAAACATCAAGTATCGTCTCAGGCACCATTCGGGGTGAAGATGGTTTGAAGCCTGAGGTTTTCAGGTTTTTGATAATGGAAATCAATGACTGCTCCCATCCGTACCGCCAAACAGAAACAAAACGTTAACACTGTTTGTGTGTCTCTGTACTGAGCAGTAGATGCAAATGCAAATCATAGCAGCAAAGACGTTGGTCTGGTCTCCTAACGGCTGTACCTACCTGACGTTGCCATTTAGGATCAATAGTCAGAGATCAGCGGGTGTGAAATGAAATGAAATCCCCTTATTATGAACGGACAAGATCTGTAGTCACGGCACACCCATTCATACAAACTCAAAAACTATACAGGCGTTCATCTCTACTCGACGTGTTCGCTGCCTTCGTGGTTTATCTGCACCGCCACGTGATCTTGCGTCAGCGGGCACGGCTGCGTGTCAAAATAATCTATTCTTGCTTTTTTGTTCCGGTCTTTTCCGTGCTGACGCATCGACTTCACGAAGCACCTGCCGTACTCGATCTCATCGGGTAGATAGGATGTCCTCTTGTTGTAGTCGCAGCCTGTGCTTTCCTTAGAGGCGGAGAGGAACACCACTAACTCGAAGCATGATTGGCTGGATGGTTTAATGACGCTGTGTAGGGGACTGGATGAGGTCAAAGGGTGAAAATAGGTCAGAGGTGACACGAATAGGGGGCAAGGTCGCGACCCCAGGTTATCCGTGGAGAATTCCACTGCGGTTTGGTGGAGCGTGTGGTCATCACGTTCTTCGTATAGGATGCCGCTCACGGATACGTCCACCAATGACACGGGAAGCAGGTTAGTCACACGGAACATCAAGCAACGTTGACCTTTGACCTCACACACTACGGCCTGCGGGCTGAACAGGATCCCGACGCAGCGCTTTTGAGGCCGGGAAAACTTTGCCACAAATGCACCTGAGAACGAGAGAGAGAATGACAGGAGACATTGAGTTGGAGACGCGAAATATCTACAAAAGACAACTTACAGTAAGTCTATGAAAGCAAAGGCCTTGATGTTCAAACCCAGATGTGTTTGAGTTCTACCCAACTACACGGTTTAGGAAGGTGAACTACCCAGAGTTGGATTGAACACCCAAACATTTCTATATTTTCTGGTTGACAGCATTCGCACAAGACCAAAGCTCTGCCCACTACAAAGAAAGAATTGTGATGACTCCCTATTTATTAGCTCATGGTTCTGAGGCACAGTACTCGTGATGAGTTGTCTTTAACCTTTGCCCCGCTAGACACATTATACTGAATTGCTTACTACATAAAGCAACAGCTGTACGACCCCTGCCATGTTCTTATCTAACTCCTATACAATAAATGCACAAATTACATGTGCGTGTGTCAAAGAGTCTTTTATTCTAGTTTCACTTTACCCTCCGTGCTTTAAGCACATGAGATGGAAACCCATGACTTTTGTGCGCAAACTAAAAACCCATGACTTATACATTAGCTGAACCTCCTTGAGGTAGATCAAGGTATCTCATTTATCATTTTTTGCTCATTTATAATCAGGGATGGGAAAGTTTACATCATTACAGATTACAAAATGCATGCTTTAAAAGGTAACCTGGTAGTATTTCGATAGATTACACACATTTTGAAACTTAATCTCAATACTTTAGTCTACTTTGGAATACAAGGTCAATTAAACAAAGGGATCACCAAATAGAGGACTTGGGTTTCCTCTGCATTTTATTTTGAACAGCAGCAGTTTTACAGTTTTCCCTCATTGGACGTTCAAGCAGGGCTGCAGCCAATGGATTATTTTGATAATGGATTAGTTGGACGATTATTTTCTCGATTAATCGGATAAAGCGTTTAATTCGATCTTTTGCTTATATCTAAATCAGAGATGGGAAAAGTAAACAAAACTGAACTCATCAGCCTTCTCCCAACACGTTGTGGATGTCCCCTAATAGACACACCAAGCAAGGCTCATGAGTTGTTTCAGGTGTGTCATATTAGAAGCAGCTGAGAGTAGTCTCTCCCAAACACGGGAGGGAGGATACTGTTGGCCGAGGAATTCGTTTTTTTTTGTAGCATGAAAAGTGAGATTCCAGTCATTCAAATGTAGTGAAGTAAAATAAACAGTTTCCACAATTTCTTTTATATTTTACTATACTCAACAAGTTTCCTTAGGTACTCAAGTAAATGTACTTCGTTACTTCCCACCTCTGAACTAAATATTTCCCCAAATCAGAGTTTTTAGCCACAAATTGGGTTTTATTAATACAATCTTACATCTTGTCATTTAAAACACATCTAAACTTTAAAAATGCCCGGCTTGAAGAGATGCATGCAGAGACACGTTTGACTGTAGAACTGTGCACCTGGTGCTGCACAGAGAGACACGTCTAAAGTTGTACGCCTAACATTTACTTTTATCTTTCTGTTTTAAGATAAAAAGTAATAGAAATTTTTTATGACATAAGTGTGATTTAAAAACTATTACTAATATTATTGTGTGGATATTTACCATGTTAGCCAACGTTTACTGCACTGTGTTAAACTACTGCAACTGAGTTTGAATCTGCAGACATGACGTTTTTGTAGTATTGGCAGAAAACTAAGATATGTACCAGTGATGAAGGTTTCCAACATGAGGCCCAGCAGCATCTGCAGTGCCAGTAGTGCTATGCCAATCGGGCAGTCTGCGTTGGGATACATGGTGCCATACCCAATGGTCAGCTGGGTTTCGAGGGCAAAAGAAAAAGCTGCCGTGAATCCCGTCACGTGTTTGACGCACAGCACGTGGCCGGGTGGTGGGGCGTCGTGGTCGAGTATGTCCAGGTCTCCATTGACAAGGGCCACCAGGTACCACAGCACTGCGAACAGCAACCAGTGAAGCAGGAAGGAGCTGCAAAATGCCAACACCACCCATCGCCACCTCAACCCCAGCCACGTCCCCCACATGTCCCGCAGGGCGGCCATCCACTTGTCTCTGTGTCCTGGGGCGTGGCCTCTAATCAGACTCCGCCCATCCTTGCTGATCAATCGCTGATAGGGAGTTTTGTTCACTAGGGGAGAGGAAGCGGCTTTTTGGTCTCCGGTGGTGGTTGTCATGGTGAATTGGTTAGCACTGGGCATCTGGAGATCTTGATCAAATATAGAGAACAATATTGTGGCAGGACACATTAGAAGTTACACATAAAATAAATAAATATCTAACAATTCTTAAAAAAAAGATGGAGTGGAAAAGAACAAAACGTCAGTTGTGTTTTCACGGGGTCTTTAACAAATGAACTAACAGTATTAAACACATGAGACACCTGCTATGTTCTTTAGAAAATGAGAAAGGAAAAGATGAAGTCGCTGTGTAGTGTGTGTAGCCGGTGTGTTTTCAAGGTGATTTAATTGGTGATGTTTCTCAGTGGGGTGTGTGTGTGGAAGGGACAGCAGGAATGTCAGGTTAATCCTCCGATTATTTCCTCGTCTTATCTCTCTCTCTCTTTCTACCAATTAATTTGTCTGACACTTAAAAGGGAAACACCAAAATATGCACGGCGAAAAATGATCTTGTTACAAAATGTTCTCTGAATGTGTGGTGTTTGCTTAATTTTGTTACATGATGGAGAGCCTGTTTTACACTTTGGTTTCGCTCTGTTAACATTCAAGTCATACCGTGACAGTCACAGGCCATGTTTGAGCATGAAGGTGTTTGCATGTGAAACAGTTAAAGAGGCGTTCCACTTTTACTTGAAAAAAATAGTACTTGCCCTCCGGGTATTCTCTGGATTAAGATATTGTCCCACTGTAGGATGTTTACTTAAAGATGGATAAAAGGATAACAAAGTTGCTGTGTTGACTAGTTAGAACAGGTCTCAGACAGTGAGCTGACCTCTGCCTATAAAGTACACTTTTGATAAAAACATGTTGGTAAGTTTACGATGAATGTTGTCTTTATACTTAAACCTATACCCATAAAGAGAAAAAAATATGTTATATGGCTGTCTGGTATTTTGAAGTACAAATAAAACAGCCAAAAATATCTCAAAAATTGTTTGAGTGATTGGCATTCGGTGAAAATTTACAGCATGTTTGCAAATTTATGTTGTGTATATGTTACCTTCATTTTCATGATTTATTTGTCTCAATTTATCTTAAGTATATTTAAAATAACAATTATTATTATTATTATATAATTATTATGCTATTCTTGCTGTAATTCTTTTTTTTACTGTTTGACTCATTTGGCAAGACCCTTTGATCATTTCTTGTCCCTTAAATGAATCCAACAAGTTAAATATCTGCAATAATATAAATATTATAACTGTATATATTTTCTTTCCATATGGAAAGCTTCATGAGAGAATCCATCACATGACTAATGATGAAAGAAGGTTAAACTGGATCTTGTACATCACAGTGCATGTTGTTCATGTGACCTGGTCTGGTCCCCGAGGCGTCAGAAACACATCTCTCTTTATGCGGCCTCCTTCATAAATAAACCTTTAGCTAGTTATGTTAGCGTAGCGCATACTGTGAAGTACAGATGCTGCATGCGGTTCCGTATGGAAAACTGTATGTTCTGCATTCCTACAAACCTGAAACATGAATCACTGCCCTCAAATGACAGCCCACTAATCGCAACTAAAAACAATCATTAACATGTATTCATATATAAAACCGATTACATTTGCTAGAGATTGGCATATCACTAGTTATAGGTGTTGTTTGGAATGGTATTATCAAATACTCTTCTGTGTGCACATGTTAGTACACAGGGTGCATAGAGAAATATTTTCAACTTTGTATTCATGTGATCAAGTTGCATGTTTTGTAGAAAATACTGCACTTTTTAGTATTGATTTGCACGAATTATTGTTGGGTTTGATGGGTTAAACATGAAGGGCAAAGAAGGTGCGTTGCATTGTTAGAATACAGTATGTTTTGTTCCCTATACTGTGTTTATTTATGAAAAAAATGGTGTATTCCAACATCATTCAAACTGCAGTTACGTTGTTTTGATTCATTTATAATAACTAGCTAACTTAAACACAATAAACTTGTTTAAATAATAAAATGCATGATTTAAAAAAATATGATCTGTTTTTTCATTGATCTGTTTCTGCAAATAAACTCTCTCTCTCTATATATACATCAATATTTAGTAGTTATTTAGAGTTTACTCTTCGCATCATTGCCACGGTTATAATAAACTTTCTTTCTTTCTACATTAGTATGCATTATATGTTACTGAATCATCTTTCTGATTCTGGCAGATCGTAGACAATACATTGATGCTATTTTAGATCATTCTCTGCTTCCTGTCGTATTAACACACAGAAGGATTCTTATTCTATATAATGAAATCAAATAAATCCAAATATATATTACATTTATTTAAGTGCATCCTTTCCTTAGTATTTAGACTTTGTTTTTCCATCACTTCTTAACTGTCTTTGATAGTCACTTCCTTTCATCATGTATATCTTTGATTGACATCTAGCTAGTCTCTACAATTATTAAGCTACCTCTTTGACACATTACCTTGTGAATGCTTAATTTGAAACTTGAGAAACAACAGCAAAACAATGACCCGCTGATGTAAGATTAACCTGGACCTGTGTGTGTGTCTGTGATGGTTGTCTTTGCTGTTACTGTAAGCAGTGTACCAGCTAAAGTTTGGCATGAACTGTAGTCAACGATTGACTCACCTGAACGTTGAGGTGATCTAGAATAGAAAAATGTGTGTTGTTTTGGCATGTTTAGTTATGAGTTTAACAAGAGCCGGCTTGTGATTGAAACTGAGCGACTTTCCACTGCACACAGTTCAATGTGTCAGAGTGCAAATGAATCTGGTGATGGGTAAATGATTATGTTAGTGTGTGTGTGTGTGTGATCGAGAGACAAGCGTGAAGGAAAGGGGGTGCAGAAAAGAAAAACATGTGAGTTAGAATTGGAGATGATCCACAATATCCATACTTGTAATAAGCAATGCATGATACACAGCTGTGGCCCTGTGGTGATGTACAGCACATTATGATTTGTTTCAAGAAAGCTTTTGTTGGTAAGTTACAGTATATTCACGCGGTAAAAAACTAAATTTTCAGTTTGACTCAATACAAAATATATTTCTCATAACTAAAATCCTAAATCTCATATCCAGCACACATGTTTTCTTACCTAGTTGCCGATTCCTCTGTTTGCTTTAAACGTAGATGTTTAGGTGGAATGATACCTGTATCTCCTCTGGCCGAGAGTAAAACCAGTCCAGATCCTTCTGTATGGGACACCAAGATTAAGATGCACAGATGAACTTATGAGAGGTCTAATACAAACACTGAAGAAAGCCAGTCTTGCAGCTCATTGGTCACATTACTCAGCATGTGGCCAATTACGAGAGCTTGAGAGAAAAAGAGAACACTTGTGTTTGTGTATGTGTCTGTGTGTGTGTGTGTGTGTGTGTGTGTGTGTGTGTGTGTGATGAATGGAAGGAATCTTGCATATGCTATTGGAGCCTGATTGTGGAAAAGCAGGTTCGACTCCCAGCAATCTTTCTGTTTCGGTTTAAACGGATGGTTTTGATGTTACTTTCTGTCAATGTGCATTTCTGCATGAGTGCTTCTATTGACACTTACACAAAAGCTATCGGTTGGAGGAAATAGTCACTCTTTCTAGACACAAGTGTCATTTTTTTATTGTTTGGGAAATAACGGAAACAAATGAGATAGTGTCCATTAGAACTGTAAAGTTAATGTAGATCATTTTTAAACCGCTGACTTATTTTCTCGCGCACTACTTTATATTTTGAAATATATAAGTTGGTGAAGGTAAGTGATTTATTCTAAAGCATTAGAGAACATTAGATTAACTTGGTATTGTATGGTACAAAAAACTATTTTAACAAAATCTCAATTTGCTTGCAGTTTAGTCAAGTATTACACATGATATTTTTCCTCTTTTTCACTATACGGTAAAAGATTCAATTGCTGGCGGTGATTTGTGACTGCAGAAGAAAATAGTTAGGGGATATATTGCAATAAGAAGATAAGAAATAAAAGCAACCGTTCAAACTCATATTCTTCTCTAATTTAGTTGCATTTACATCACATTTAAATACAGAACGGTTGCATCATACAGCCTCAGTTCACTGCGGTGATAAGGATTATGTTGTAGATAATAGATAACAGTTGATAACTAGATTTTCCATCACTAGAAAGCAAATATGGTTATTCATTTATAATCACTGTAGGTTTTTCTTTTATTTAATGTTCGATGCGTAATTAACAGTATTTACACAGTAAGGAATCTGTACAAACACAACTGTTTTAGCATTGTCATATAGAAGTAAAACAACATTTACAATAAGCTCAAGAAAAGTTTGAGTTACAGAAAATGGAAAGCGGTTGAATGTAAAGGCAAGATTCTCCTCCAACCACATTCCACAGACTATCATAAACATGTTCTCAAGATTGACATGACAAAAACATGTTTGTGACATTACCCTACACTGAAAAACTAGAGCAAAGTTCAAATACTGTAAAAGTTTCAGCTGTATAATGTTCATTAATGTTTAATTCGAATTTCCCCAAGAAAGCTATTTGGACTAACACACATGTATGCAAAAAATAAAAGTGGAATTGGGTACATGGATAGATTTCACGATTGCTCACCGACCCACATTTATATATTTCGACTATTTATACTATTCAAAAATGTGTTTGTGTAAATTTTATATAAGCCAACGATCCGTTCCAATGTTTTCTTACCTTTCGATTCTTAATCTGGTGCGTCGCTTCCTCAGTTTTAAATGTTGCTTATTGCTCCCTGAATTCTCTGTAAGTCGCTTTGGATAAAAGCGACTGCTAAATGACTAAATGTAATGGAAATGACAGTTGCGCACAGGTCCCTCAATTGTCCTCAGGCCAAACTGGGCCTCAATGTTATTGAGCCGCTGTGAAGAGAACTCAAACGTGCTGTGCATGCAAGGCATCCGAAGAACTTATAGAACCTGCATGAAGGCAAAATGGGGAGTTCTGGTCTTCATAAATACAGATATTGATTAACTAGATAGAAAAATACAGGACATTCTAAAAGAAATATAATGGATACAAAAACCTTTGTTTCAATTATCCTCACACAATTAAAAAATGCTTAAAATAATAATATACTTTAATTATGTGTCTTACACTTTATATATGGGAAGTACACCCTTAAAAATAAAGGCGCTTAAATAATAAAGGAGCGTTTTTGGCTCCACAAAGAAGCTTCCAGTCAAAGGTTCTTTAAAGAACCATCTATTTCTTACCTTTTCATGATCTGAAGAACATATTTTCATCACAGAGAACCTTTTGTGAAACAGAAAGTTTCTTTGGATGTTAAAGGTTCTTTATGGAACCATTTAGACAAAAAAAGGTTATCCAATATGGCATCGTGAACCACCTTTATTTAAGGAGTGTACATATATGATATACTCCTACCGCAGTCATTTTGCATTCAACTTTTTATATAATAGTAAATTTCATCATTTCAAAAGCCTTGTTCTGTTCCAATACAAAAAAACAGCAGATGGCGCACTTGAGCAAAGCAACGGGAGAATTCAGTTACTCATGAAACTTAACAGAACATGATTTATATTTAAGCAGAGTTAAACATGTGAATACTTGCACACTTGACTCAAAAAACATCAACAAACAAGCGATGTAATAAATATTTTGTCTTTTCTCAATGTTTGATGTTATTGAATGTTAATTACTTTCAACATACACACAACATTTGATTAAATCAGATTGAACTTTATTGTCAAACCCTTGTCAAGAAATTCAACACCAACAATCATGTATTATACATACATATAACTTGATTGATAAATAATATAAATGATTGATAAATTGATTGATAAATGACATATGCAGTACACGTCAGGTGTAACATAAGCACTCTTTTTGATCAAATATCAGTTAGAACATTCTATAACTGTTAATATTGTGAGATGGTACTGATTTTGCGTTCAGGCCATGATAACAAATGGATTAGTTGCAATATGTTTGATAATTTTCTTGCTGATATTTGGCAGACAGAAGAACAGAGCGAGGCAAACCTGGCTCTACATCTTTCCAGTATTTAATCAGCATCACGAGTTCTGTGACCTACGCTTGTGAAATTTGGTACCCAATTGCTGGGTCATCTTTACCCAGTGGAAACAACCCAACAGTTGGATTGAAATAACCCAGTATTGGGCCATTTATAACCCAGCAGTACGTTCTGTCTAGCGTGGGTCAAAAACAACCCAGCATTTCTTAGAGTGCAGTACCTCTAGGATTGTGTATGTGTACCCATTTGGCATTTTGTATTAAAAACATCCTCACATACATGTATATAGTGTAATGTTAACACGTAAGACTTTTAAGTGGCCCTTACTATGAAAAGTTTATAAAGTAACATGCCTGTTTTATGGATCTGAATAACACAGATTTGAAGTGTTTGAAGACGTTTACCTGGATCCTGGAAAAAGTTCAAACTAAGTTACCTTTACAAGTTCATGAAGACAGTGAAAACAAACACTGAGACCTTTCAGATGTTAAAACACACACACATACACAGAGGCTGGTTTTGTTAAAGCCGAGTTCTACTGTTACTGTGAAACCAGGTCACGACACAGAAGGAACACTGTCCACAGAGAGAAAGAGAGAGAGAGAATGGAGAAGTAAGGAAAAATGGCGGCAGATAAATGACTGGTAGTCTGTGAAATGGAAAGAGAGAGCTGGGTAGAAAACAGGAATGGAAGCCAAAGGACACTTTAGAAAGAAATCTAGGTTTTGGGTCTTTCCTGTCTATGTGATGCTGGGGTGCTGGAGGGTGATGGTAGTTGGTTTTGCTATATTGATGCCTACAGTATGTGTTTCACATTTCCACAGACAACCTATAACGTCAGACCATTAAGAAAATATGCAATCTCTCACTTTACACATTCAGATGTTTCTGCTTATGACCCGGATGGTTGTCTTTAAGGTGTTGGCTTGAGCTTTGGGTTGAAACAACATGATTAAGTGGCTCTGGGATCGCTTGAGTTTGGCCTGGTCCGCTTCCACACGAGTCCAAACTCTAAAGTAGGTTCTTAAAATAGGAATCCAGACGTATAGTATTCCCAAGAGGGTCGAAACGAGAACGCCGCCTCCTTAGTGACCGCTGACACTTTTTCTGCCGATAATGACTCACCTGATGAAGAGCGAGAACGGATGTGAGATGAAAGGGATGAGAGGGTAATTATAACCCTGCTGGGGTCGCCAGGTTCATTATTCTGAAATGGCTTATCCTAGAGCACTGAATGTTGTGGATGGAAATGAAATCATTTCTGTGAAAACACACAAATCACGTAGACATGGAAAAGGACATGAAGTTTTCTTGCGTGTTTGTGTGTGTTTGCTGAGGCACAGACAGTGCTGGCGTTGTGTCATCATCCAATAAAAGGAGTGAATCATCGTGAAAATGTAAGAGGACATGAAGCACACAAACACACTCAAATTAGCCGACCTCCCAGTGGTAAAAAGTGAACTTGACCGATGTCAATTACATGCCTACCGTCTGTCCGAGAGAGAGAGAAATAATTTTCTTGAAGACAGTTTTTGTTCTGCTTCACTGGATCTGTTATCCTGTCATCACCCACATTATAACAGCAGAGCCATCACTTTCATTTGCATAAATGACCTAAAGTTTACATCAACAACGCTTTACTCTTGTCACCATTTATCTCAAATCTCAAGATCACTGTATTGATCACAAATTCTGTTTTAATGCTTCCTCCTTCATCTTATCCAGTAGATTCCAATCAGTCCTAGGACGATTGTTTTGTTTATTATTTTTATCTGCTGTGTTTTTTATGACATGAAAGGTAAAACATAAAACTAGTTTCAAAAACAAAAGCTGTATGTAACCCCCTAATTTATTACATTAATAATACATTTTTATCTTTCCCACTTTAGTGTTCTTCTCCCACAGACCCAACTATATTTCAAGCAATGTGACAACTGTATATTCTACAAAACTTCAGTAAAATTATTTTGTTGCATGGTTTAACATTGTCCCATATATTCCTACATTTAAAAAAATAAACATGCCATAAGCTCTTTGAAAAAATCTGTTGTAGGGATGCACAATAAATTATTGGCCATATCGTATTGGCCGATAATAAAAATTTAGGCTGATATATTATAGCCGATAAATCATAAATGATTTCCACTGGTTAAACTTTCCTCACAGTTAAAATACAGTACAGTCCAGTATCCTTCTGTCGTGATCATTGACTTACTGCTTTTAGCGAAACATTGTTGATGTAGCTACAGTATGTAGATACAGTATTTATGAATGTGTAAATTATAGGAACAAAAGCATATTGTTTGAATCAAACTGCTGTCTGAATGCTGTCTGTCTTGAGACCCGTTAGACTTGTGGTTATTAAGAACACCTTTCTGGGTTGCTCTGGAAGAACATCTATCACTTCTTTATTAAATAAACTTTCTTTAAAAGTTAAAGAATCTTAAATTAGAGTTAAGTAAGCTTGGTACATGATTTTAAGCGGAAACATAAATTTCCATCTCAGAAAATGTTATATTAAAATCTAGATACTGTATATCGGCAAATTTATCGGTTATCGGCTTCCAGTGTTCAAGAATTATCGGTTATCGGACAAAATATATCATATCGGTGCATCTCTAGTCTGTTGTACCCTGTTGCCAGTGGAATCAGAAAAATATTTTTAGTTTGTTAAGGAATGTGAAGACTCAGAATCAGAGAGCAAGACATTCCTGGGAACAAGATGCAGCTTTCGTCAAATAGGGATGAAGAGCATCTGGTTCTGATGGGGAGCAGATTGATACATTACTGAACTTGGGATTTATGGGTAATAATTCCTACTGAGTTTGCTATCATTCTTTTTAACTACAGGGCTGGCTGTGAGGTGACAAATGAGTAAGATGCAAAATGGAAGTCATTAAATAGTTTCCGAACTTGTTGAAATAGGAAAGATGGCGACGTGCCAGTTCTGTTCTGCTCCTGCATGTAGTGGAGAAAACTGATCATTCGTCGTCTTATTGCTCATTTTTTCTTAAGTGTTGCTTGTTTCAAAACCAAAGATTGATTTCTTTCTCGAAAAAAGGTTAATGATTCAATGGCATTGTTTTTGGATTGGTAGCCATGCATGCTTTTGTGTGAGAGAGTAACAGAGCGAGCGCGAGAGAGATAGAGAGAGAGAGTGTGTGTTGTGTAAATCCAGATCTGGTTTCCGAGAGTTCTCCTGTCTGTATGAAACTTTAAAGTGTTTGATGCATTATTCACAACTTTAGCCACAGGACAGATACACTGAACCACTAAAAAGCCACGTCCCTCTGCTTCTGCTTCGTGTGTGTGTTTAGGTTCGTTGGATGTTATAGGCGATGTTTGACTTTAATGGCTGCAGTGGGAAAATAAGTGGTGATTTAACAAGTCCTGTGGGAGTATTTGGCTGAGCTTGGTCAGTCTGCTGGATATCATTATGAAGTTTTGGCAGGCTGTTATATTGAATAGCATATGACAGTGAAAATGGCCTTTATAAATCCGTAAGGTAATTCACACGTTCACGGCATGTGCTCACATACTAGCACATGCTTGTGCAGCGCACCGACAGTTTTAAGAAAACAAATTATTTTGGTGCAATTGTTCCATGTTAAAAAAAAAGAGTTGACTCAAACTTTCCATGTGTGACATCATCAGAAAGATAAATTAAGGGACTTTGTTTATCACAGCAATAAATAAACATTAACCAAGAGAAGTGAGTAATGTCTGGCTACTATTTGAGCTTCAACACGATCCGTCCAACTTTACCGCCACACTGTTGTGATAAAACACACGCACTGGAGTTTGCATATGTTGCTTTGGGCTATTAATGTTCTAATTTAATGAAACACTAGACTTCTATAAGGCTAATGCAATGTTTCATTGTCTTCTTTTTTAGGTTTACCTATATATGCATACAATTAGATTTGATTTTGATTTACAGTAGGTTTGCACTGCAGCTGGGTTCCGTGGTTATATGATGTTTTTATGTGTTTGTGGGTATGTACAGAAGAACAAAGCATACTTGTAGACATGACCTTCTCTTTTTATTCCCCGCCTCTCTCTGTCTCTTTCTCTCTCATTTTTAATGTGGTAGAATAATTGAATTATTGAATGCCCCCATCTCATTCTCAACTATTTTTAGATAGACGCTCAAGGCAGAATTCTGGATTCAACTATAGTGCAAGAGTAAAACACAATTGAGGTTACTTAAGGCCAGGATCAATATACAGATAAAAGGTGTTTAATATGTCCCACATGAATGTTAACCCAGACACATGAAACAAAGCACAACATAACATGTAGCATCACGTAAACATGAACAACTATGAAAATGATCTGGAAGAAGTCTACAAATGGAAGTGACATTGTGACGGGTCATAAACAACTACTAATCTAATAACACTTATTTGAGTTATTTTATAACGTTTTTGTGTCCTGTTGAAAAGAGGATCCAAGTTACTCCCATCGCATCCAGAAAACACAAAACAACACTTCAAAAGGTTCACTGCATTGGTCCCAATGATCGAAGAAAGCCATCAAGGGTTTAAGTAACACCAGAGTGCATGAAATATCCCTTTAGGCATACCAGCAATACAATGGATAATATTTCATTTTTGTGGTTCAATATGGTAATGATATCACATCTTTTTTTAAATTGCCTCTGCTCACACACGGCAATAAGTTATTAAGGGGACAGTCGAGTAAAAAAAACATCCGTTTATCTAACTTATCAAGTCAATGATAGAACAGGCAAATGCTTTTTAAGTCCAAGATGAATTATGCTGTCACACTGTTTACAATATCCGCAGAAAGGTTTTATTGAACAGATGAAAAGTGCTTAGGAATTCTATGTGGCCGTCATATGGTTTGCCGGTTGCCATGCTTCCTGTTGGAGTCGTTGCTGTGGCAGCAGAGCTTTTCCAGGCAGTTTGGCAGGCATCTTTGAGCCCGACCGATCGATTGGTGGAAAAGTGTCAGCCTGCAGGCTTTTTACTAATGATGTCATCATTATTGATCTGTCCGTGGGCTGAAATACAAACTAAATAGAAAAGAGATTCTTTTCTTTCCTGTGCATCTGAATGCATCTGGAGTGTTGACCAACGAAACAAGTGCACAGAAGGTTTATTTGGTTTATTATGTTTGTGCCAGTGTGTGTGTGTCTAACCAAACTTTTTATTATTATGTTTATTTATTTATAATTATTTATATATTCACATATTTATGTTTAAGGCTATATTCTAAGACTACATTCTCAGAATGTAATTTAAAACACTTTCTTCCTGGATTTCCAATTTTTGTATCTGTAACAATATGGGTTTAAAGCAAGGCACTTAATTGTACCAGTAAAGCAGTGGTTCTAAAATGGTACAAATAGTTCAGTCTATACTAAAAAGGTCATGGTCATGAGGGAAAACATGCTGTATGCACATAATAAAATGCTGTTAATCACGTAATGCTGCATAGTTCAGATAGCAAAATAAATAGGCTTATCGAGGTTTAATGGGGATAATGCTTTCCATATCTTTTGTTGCTCACGTCAAAGACTGTACGTGCAATCAGGCTCTTTGGCACAGTCTGAAGTCTGATTTGGGTGCTTAAAAAAGGCTATTAACAAACTTGACCCCCGATAACTGCTACATTAACAGCAATTTTGCATGAATGTTCACAGATCAAGCGGGAGCCAAGTAGCTTTTTTCTTTCCGTTTTGATATGTGAAGGAAAAACTAGGACCTACATAAACCAATGACAAATCTAATCAGCTGACGATAAGTTTCAGGTTAGGGTATATACTGCTGTAAAGTTTAAGAATTGTAAACCCAAATGTTCAAAGTAATTATATAAATAAAGTAGTGTAAACTTCATTTTATATAACAAATTTACTAACTTCAATATTTTAAGTTCCTGTAACTAATTCCTACTTTTGAGTTATTTCTCAACATTTTATGACGTTAATTCAACACGATTTGTTGAGAATGATCTTCAGTTCCCAGCATGCTCTGCGTGTGACTGCATAAGGAGAATACATTTTTAAATTACATGTTATTTCATGCTTTTTTGGAAAGTATATTTAAAATTGGCAACATCATAACTCTTTGATGTAACTGATTAAATCCATTTTTGTTTGTTTTCCAGACTTATTCGGGTTTTCAGTGCTCAGTTATACAAATAATAAACAGATCATTGTCAATGGGCATATCTTAAATGGATTTGCTTGGATTGATCTTTATTTGTTCCACTCTCCACACTCTCACAAAGCAATGTGTATCACGTTGGTATCAAATAACTCAAAACCATTTTTTAAGCTTTTAATCTCACGCAGAACATGAATGAACACACCAGTGGGCACATTCTGGATGTCTGTAAGGGTCTAAACATTATCAAGGACATCGCCTCATATGATCACTTTTGTGTTTTCATTGATGTCATTTTCTCCACTGAAACTAGATTTTCAGAAACTGTAGACTTTTTACAGTATAAAGACTATTGGACATCAATAGACACAATCCTCATTAACTCTTTATTTTACATGTTCTAGTTTCATGAAACCATTTTTGGGAGTGTACACCACTATTCGTCTTTATGCACATACTGTATAAGGAAAATATGAAACTAAAATTGTTTTCAGTTTATTTTCTGTGAATGTACATTTTCCGCAAATTAAATTTTCTCTGATTTCTTGACTACAAAGGTTCTGTAATTCACCCTGTGCCAAATCCTTGTTGGCAAAGACTATTTGCACTAGCTCAGCCCACCAATATGTGATTGAAATAGAGACAGTGTAAGAACGCCACCGTTTCAAGCAGCAACTCCAGTGGCATAATGTGTAGTCTATATAGCCAGGGGCGCATATGGGATTTTGTAACTGGGGGGACCAAGCTGTCAGCAAATGATTTCAACTATATTATATTATCAACTAATTATATATTTTTATATAATTTGGGATTGAACTAGTGCTCAAGTAGTTACTTTGCGTAATTTGGGTCAATGGTTTGCACTAAAAAGCCATTGGAGGATGCTAATTGAAAATCATGTATAAACAACAATGAACAAAGGCCTACCTATCAACACTAGGCTAGCAATGCATGATCAAACTGTTATTTGCCTAGCATGCCACTCACCCACCATTATTTAACAATTTAAAGTCCTAAATCAGTAAATTTGCCTCAGTCAACTTATACAGTACTTGGGTTAGATGATAATGTTATGCCGGGACCCTAATTTAGTCTAGCAAGTCCAGATAAAACATTATTTCCTGACCATAAATTGTTTGATTTATCCAACCATTCTTTTTGTGTTCATTCGCTTTTTGCCTCTGTCCACTCACCAAATTCTTATGCTTAGTACAAAAGACTAGCTATTCAAATAAATGACAAAAAGTTATTTTGCTAGTTGTGTTCTTAGTAAGTCTAGTTGTGTTCTTAGAAAGTCTAGTTCTGTTCTTAGTAAGTCTAGTTATGTTCTTAGTAAGTCTAGTTCTGTTCTTAGTAAGTCTAGTTATGTTCTTAGTAAGTCTAGTTGTGTTCTTAGAAAGTCTAGTTCTGTTCTTAGTAAGTCTAGTTGTGTTCTAAGTAAGTCTAGTTGTGTTCTTAGTAAGTCTAGTTGTGTTCTAAGTAAGTCTAGTTGTGTTCTTAGTAAGTCTAGTTGTGTTCTTAGTAAGTCTAGTTGTGTTCTTAGTAAGTCTAGTTAAGTTCTTAGTAAGTCTAGTTGTGTTCTTAGTAAGTCTAGTTGTGTTCTTAGTAAGTGTAGTTGTGTTCTTAGTAAGTCTAGTTGTGTTCTTAGTAAGTCTAGTTGTGTTCTTAGTATGTCTAGTTAAGTTCTTAGTAAGTCTAGTTGTGTTCTTAGTAAGTCTAGTTGAGTTCTTAGTAAGTCTAGTTGTGTTCTTAGTAAGTCTAGTTGGTATTTTGGTTATCCGCCAAGTTTATTTTTGTTTTTGTATTGTGGTTTTCCCCCTCTTGGGTTTTATGTCGTGTGTATTATTATATTCATTCAAATCTTTCGTTAACACTTTCACTGTCCGCACTTGGGTTCTGTCCACATATCGTGACACCTTTTACCTTCTGTTACCCCGTACAGTATCCTTATTAGGACACAAAGATATCTGTGTGCTCTGTGCATCACAAAGTGGCCAGCGTTTCGGCATCAAGTTCCCTCATCAGCAAAGAACAACAAGGGCACATAGAAGGGATTATCTCTCCCTCTCTCCCAATGCTATTAGAGTTAAAGAGAGAGAGAGAGAAAGAGAGAGAGGGGGGACAGGTGTGTTCAGTGTGTAAGAAACTCAGTATTAACGGATCACAGTAAGACTGGCATGGATTACATCTGCTGTCATTAGAGTTGACATAATTGCAGTGAGTTTGTACTGCTCCTTTAACTCAAGGACTTCGTATGGCTGTACCGACTTGCTAAAGGCTACATCTTTAAAGTAAGTTTTCTTTAATATGGTGCTTTTGAATGCCACAGACGAAAGACATATTTCGTCTCTCTCTCTCTCTCTCTCTCTCTCTCTCTCTCTCTCTCTCTCTCGTTAGCGGGAGGAGTCCCGACAGTGGACCTGAGGGGACAGCAGTCCTTTGCGAGTTCGGCGGAGGAGCCCGAAGGTCTAAGGTCCGTCGGGGGGATATCGGGGGTGTGTTCCCCGTTAAGAGAGCGACATGCTCTCATCTCACAGGACCGCGGGTCGCGAGAGGAGAGCATTTCAGTGGCGGACCGCGTCATCGTGGACCACGTAAGTGAACTCTTTTAGATGCCTTATAATAAGCTTTTCCTCAGAAATCTTCTTACTTACCTTTCTTGTGGTGAAAACATGCGAGTTTAGTTGACATTTAAATGATCTTGTCGTGAGGGAGCAACAGCAAAGAGCTGCGCTTAAGAAATAACGGTCTCTGCTCTCCATCTCGCGACTAGTGTGAGAAGAAGAGAGCGTGCGCGCGCGCTAAAATTCCTCAGCGGTTTCAGTCCGATCGCTCGTTCACTCAATTCAAGTCTACTTCAGAAAACGACTTACTTAAGAAAATTAAACATTGTTTAACTATTCTTGCTGTGGTTGTATAGTTTTATTTGCAGCAGAACCACCAGTTTTTAACTATACGTTTTTGTAATAAAAGTAAAGCCTGAGAGAAAAATGAAGGAAATAAATACACTAACCCTCTTCTCTCAACAGATAGTTGTCTAGCGTTTGTTGAAACTATGTATAAGCACTATTGCTTTTTTTTGACATATCGCTTATTGCTCCCTGAACTCTTTGTAAGTCGCTGCTTTATGACTAAATGTAAATGTAATGCTAATTGTAGCTTTTTAGTAAGCCAAATATTATGGATTTTGATTGGGTAAAACTAAAAAATCTGTTCACTTATACATTAGCAATTTATATCAGATGTAAAATAAACAAGTCCAGTGTGCATCAAAGTAGCCATACTTACATTAACAAGCACATTATTATAAGTAAATGCATACTTACACTAGGTCACTATAATTACATCACAGTTTTCATACATGCTACGCTACTTTAAAGTGTTACTCCTTCTTTATTTATGAATGTTATGCTAAGCCTTCCTCATAGCCTACTCAAAGGCCATTGTTTAGGCAAAATAGCTAAATGAACATACTGTAGAAGTCAAAGTATCCAAGGGAAGCATGCGGAAGCACTTTCCACAAATGGTCAATAATTCATGTTTGGGGATTTTATGTCTTCTCAAATGGACATTTTTACGCAGCCTTTTATTCACTCTTTGATAAATCCCATTTTGGAAAACGAGCAAGCGTATGTGGAAGAAGTGCCACAAGTGATGAGATGGACTCCGCGGTCCAGATGTGACAGGAGGAAATGCGAGACGTTTTGCAAGAAAGTTTAAATTCCTCTCTAAAGCTTGTGTGCGCGTCTGATATCCTCACAAATTTATTGCTATTTGAGTTAGTTAAAACACCATGTGTAGTTTTCTCTTTATGTGTAAAGCACGTACAGTAATATATTCTGCATATTCTGAACAATAGAAAATACTTAACAACACTAGGCCTCCTTGTTCTTTTTTTGTTTATACAATTTATATGAACAAACACATATGGGACCGATTTCCCGGACACAGAGATTATGTTAAATTAATATCTTGAAACGGGACAAGGCCTTAGTTAAATTAGGTGACTTACAAATTAACATTTTGAAACAACACAGTGGCACTGATGTATTTTAAGATACTGTATATCAATCCAAGTTTTTGTCAGTTTGGACAGCTCTAACAGTTATTTTAGTTTAGGACTTAAGCCCTATCCGGGAATCCGCCCCATAAGGTTTACACAGTCATGGTCTTTTTAAGAGATGCTTTTCATTAGGAAGGCTCAGGCATGCCAAAAGTTTGAAGAGTGAGGTAAACAGCTGGTGATATTTTATGGATTGTGATTGGTAAAATTACATTCATATGCTCATCACAGACTTTCTTCTTAAACTCTGTTTAGAAAGCATCTATAGTTTTTTTTGTATGGAATACATTTAGTTTCATAGTCTTGACTGCATTCTCCACTTGTTGTGGTTTCTGGAAAATACATATTATTATTTGCCATATAGCATGTGATGTCAGCTAATCATATTTTAGCAAGTGTTGACTAGCAGTCAATGTCTAACGCAGTATGAGCCGAGCATTCTTATGTCTGACTGTGATTTCCAGCAGACAGTCATTATGTGTTTCTGGACTGCCTTTTGTGAATTCAATTGGAAGAGTTTTGCTGTGGTTTTAAGCTCCAGACTGCCAGTTCAGCATTGTGGTTTTCTCGGTCTGGAGAAAGACATTGTGTTTGTGTGTAGTCAATGACAGCAGCAGTCTCTAATTTTAACCCAGCGAACGGCCGTCTGTAATTCATTTACACTGATGTGATCTGAAACATGAGTTAAACAAAGCAATTTATAATATGGCCAATGAAAACACAGAAAGGACCGACGCGAAAGAGGAAGAGATTGAAATAAAGCATTGTGCATTGTTATTCTGTTTTGTACTTTCTCTCATTATACAAAATTTTCCATTAAGCATCCAGCAGCTAAGAATTTGAATGGGAGACATAATACAAACTCTCTTACCTCCAATGTGAAACCCATGCAAACGCAACCCTCTCTCTGAGGTTTGGGATAGGTTCAGGTCAATTTCTGATGTAAATGAGAAACACAGACATCAAGTTGAAAGTGACCGGCGGCACAGTTTAGAGATGTCTTGCAATACTAAAGTATTTATGTGTATTCTGTGTGTTTGTATTAATAATGTTTAAAGGTGCTGTGTGTAATTTCTTGCAGGATCTATTGACAGAAATGCAATATAATATACATAACCCTGTCTTGTCAAAGACCTTACATAATTATGTGTTATGTTTTTACCATCTTAGAATGAGCTACTGTAAAACTATGCTGTAGTTTTTCCAGTAGCTTACTGTATATTTAATTACTTTCCTATTAGTACTGTTTGCTATTTGAGTTAAACTTTACTTTAAACAAAATTAAAACACTTTCACTTTTGAGATTCAAAATGAGCAAGAAGATACGGGTCTCATTACTGTCGTTAACACATGTATTTTTGTCATGTTTTCTAGTAAAAATATTTTAAAACTCTTAAATTAAGATTAATTTACATAACAAGAAAAGTGACCTAAGATATTTAGTCTTGTTTCCTTGAAGGACAATATAAGAAATAGGTAAGTTTTATGTTTTAACAAAATTGTAAATTAAATCTACAGCAAGTAACTTGAAAACCTGCTGCAAAGCTACAGAAAAGTTTTATAGTGTACATGTATTGTTTCTACAGTATCCCTAAATTGACAAACTGCTATACAGAGCACATTTCGTAAATACGTTTTCTCCTTCGGCAGAAAAGCGAAGATGTGACGACATCGTAGCCCTGTGTCAGCCACCGTATTGCTACGAAAGGGATGGAGTGAGCCGTTGGTTGCAATTCGCATCCGCACCAGTAGCTGCGCTGCATGTCATACACCAAACCTTTATTGTTTTGCACATTTTCAACCATTATCATTAAAAAAGTTTCCTGAAACCCCATAGAAATGTAACACACAGGCACAGGATATAACTCTTATATAAGTATATTATAATAATGATATTATTACTACTTATATTACTTTCAGTACTATGGTCTTGCATTGCAATGTATCATTTTTGCACTTTCCTTATATCTAGATTAGTCTTTGTTTACTCATCATTTAGGATATTCATTACCCATAATGCCACACTCAAAGGCACAATTGTTATACGCTTTCAATAAATCCCTTGAGCTTCTACCCAGTTTCAAACTTATAATGTTACCAACCACAGTACCAATTCTACTTCTTTTTTTTAAGGGAGCTCTCATGCTGTTCTGATCCTCACATTTTCGATTAGACTTGAAAAAAAAGCCTATTCAAGGCTGTAATAAAGTACATAGCGAATGTACATGTGAATATCCAGTGTCCATCTTTCTGTTCTTTGTGTGTTAAACAGGTGCGTGAGGGTCGCATGTTTCAGTCGTCTGCGCTTTATGTGGTTCACTCTCATGGTCCTGACACTCGTCTGTGTGGCGCTGCAGATGTTGGGTGTGGTCCAACAGGCCAGGTGAGCGGGTTTTGGGTGTACATTTAATCATTTAGCTGAGGCTTTTATCTAAAGCGACATACAAATGAGGTAAACAATGGAGGCAATGGGAACAACAAAAAGCATAAGCGCAGTAAAACTGGTCTCATATAGTCTACCGCAGGTTTCTTTGGCTTTTGGTACTTTAGGTCCAGAGGAAATAAACTAGACTCTCACTAGTTTAATTTTGTACATTAACAGTGTGTGTAATATGCAAACCAAGTGTATGCTATCATTTTTAAAAGGATCATACACATTTTCATCACGTTTATGTATTATGTCTCAAGGCATTTAGTGGTGGAAATGATGATATGGCGTTTTCTGGAAAAGACATAAATGAATGCCTCCAAATATGTTTGAAGAAATGTTTTATTTTTCATATTGTTTACTAATATGTACATAAACAGGAATTAAAATATTATAATGTAGTCTAGGACAAGAATATGTAAATGGTTGATAAAAGGCATTTAAAAAGTAGCAATATAATGCTTAAATTTTTAATGTGACCTTCATTCACAGTTAAACAAATATATGTTTTATAAAAATAACCTCCATCATCTTGCATTTATGAAATTCAAAGTAAGCTCTCAATCAGTACTGATCTGTGTAGATTTCAGAAAGGTCCAAATGAAAATGTATGGTACCTGCTCTCTCTTTTCTTTCTCAGGACTTCTAAGGCTTTGAATTTTGTGAGTGAGCAGTTGGTCCGAATGCCCGCAAAGATCCAGGGGCCCATGAAGCGCAAAGGATGGGAAGACCTTTGGTCCATCTCAGCAACTGTTGTTGAAGACCTAACAGACCAGCATGCTTTGAACGAGGATCTTACCTCTTTTCATATCCCTGTATCAGAGGACGAAAGGGGCCAAGCAAGCAAAAAGAAGGACACGTCTTTTCCCAAGCGTCTCGAAAACACTCCCAATAACATAGCAGAAGCAAACAAATATCCCCAAACCACCAAAACATCAGTACATAATCAGCTCTGGCTTCACCAAGAAGTACCTAGACAATTTTCCAACCTCGATCACCTGAAACGACTAGCTAAACTCAGCGGTACAGCTAAAAGACCTGGACCAACAGGAGCCGAGTGTCAACCCAAAAAACACATTGTCTTTCTCAAGACGCATAAGACTGCCAGCAGCACCATACTGAACATTCTCTATCGTTATGGGGACAGTCACAATTTGACATTTGCTTTACCACTGAACATGCAGAGTCAGTTATTCTACCCAGCATTCTTTGCAACACACTTTGTGGAGGGCGTTAGAACGCGTGGCGTGAAAGAGTTCCACATCCTGTGCAATCATATGAGGTTCAATTCACAAGAGGTCAGTCAAAGAGTAAATCACTCCATTCGTACTCAAGGGGAAAATACAAATAAAGAAGAAAAAAATGAAAATACAATTCACTTTCATGTCGTTTCAACACGACTTTCTTTCTTCTGCAGAACACAAAAGAAGATATTTTGAAGAATGTTGATAAACATTGATAAATCAAACAATGAAACCACTGACATCCATTATATGAACACAAAACCACTGAGACATTTCTCAAAATATCTTCTTTAATATACAGGTTTCGAACCACATGAGGGTGAAGAAATGATGAAAGAATTAATAATCTTTTCTCCCTCTCAAAATAAAACCTTGTGTTACTTTTATGGAGACGTAATATGATGATCAATTATGGATATTGAAAGATTTTCTTTCTAAAGCTGCTAAACCCATTGCTGGCTTATTATCAAACAATATATATATTTTTATACGATACCATGAATAAAAAGAATGATATTCATATTATCTTCCCTTTTCTCAGGTGAGAAAGTTGATGCCTAAGGACACTTTCTACTTCTCCATTCTCCGGGATCCTACGGCAATGATGGAATCTCTCTTTGTTTACTACAAAGCAATCCCAGCTTTCCATTTGGTCAAAAGTTTAGAGGAGTTTCTGAACCAGGGTGTGCGGTACTTCAATGCCTCTGTGCCAAACAACCACTATGCACGTAACATTCTCACCTTTGATTTTGGTCTGAACAACACGGTACCTGAAAAAGAAACAGAGCTGGACAAACGTAGCGCCGAGGTCATTGCTGCCGTGGAACGAGACTTTTCGCTCATCTTAATTTCGGAATACTTTGATGAATCGATGGTACTTCTTCAACGTGCCCTCTGCTGGACGTTGGACGATGTTTTGTCTTTCCGCCTGAATAGTCGCAGCGAACGCTCCCGACGCCCTTTGAACCCAGAAACCGCGGAGCGTATAAAAGGGTGGAATTCGCTAGACTGGAGATTGTACCAGCACTTTAATGCCACTTTTTGGAAAGGCATAGACTCTACACTTGGGAGAACGAAGCTACAACAGGAGGTGGAACTTTTGAGAGAAAGGAGAAGGAAGCTCGAGCAAACGTGTCTCAAAGATGGAGGGGCGGTAGATCCTGCACAGGTCCAGGATTCGTCTCTGAAGCCGTTTCAGTACGGTGCAGCGGTTATTCAAGGATACAACCTTCGTCCGGGGCTGAATAACGAAACCAGTCAGCTTTGTCAGAAGCTGATCACTCCTGAACTACAATACACATCAGCGCTGTACACAAAACAGTTCCCTCAGCTAGCAGCCGCACGTGCTGCCTTAGCAAAAAAGATTGCAGGCCTTAGAAAGGCCGCTGGCCCGCACAGAGCTGATAAACGCAATGTCGATCAATTAACCAAGATGAATGTGCATGCTTCATTTACAAACAATACCTCACATAAAGACGTAGGAGATAAACACGGCTTTCACTTAATAGCACAGAATTCTAATGTACACAGTGTGGCAAAACAGAAAATAAGTAAAGACATTTTAGGAATGTGGCATAAAGAAATCACAGAAAAACCTGTAGAAACAAGCGCACATATGGAAGATCCAGCTTTATTAAGATCTTTAATAAATCAGAACTCAGAACAGTCATAGCTGTGATTCCAACCTGTAGTGCTATGAAGAAAGCATTAACAATATTAAGATTAAGCTACAATGCCTTAGGTCAAAAATAATAGTGGTTACATAGCGGCTTTACTATTTTTCTTATTTTAAAAGACGTTCAAACACGTTACGTTTTTAAGCTTGAGAACCAATGATACCTGATATTTGGGTAATTCAAAGATTCCTAGTTTCTATATTTCGTCTTTAAAAACAAAAGAATGTGATTAAAATGTGTGGACAGGGTGTGAGACAAAAATGATCAGGTGTGAATGTGTCATAACTCATGTATTGTCTGTTTGGCTGACTCTCCAGAAAACACACTGTACTGTGCCTGATTTTAATGCTTTTAACACACTGGCATAACTCTTGGTCTTCTCTCCAAACCAAATGTTGAGTCAGGAGGTTATGTAACTGGTCAAACCATGAATATAACTTACTTTCGTGTTCAGTATTGTGTGGGACCAAAATGTCAACACTTGACAATCCGCATTATAATCTTCATTTATCATCATAATAATCATTATTGTCGATGCGGTTTACATTCCTAAAACAAAGTACTGTTATTAGCTATGTGCAGAATTACAGAATACTGGGCTTGTATTCACTTATTAAGTAAGCAATTGGTTAAATGGCATGTTACTGAATGGTTAAACTTTTAAATGTCAAGATTTCAGATTGTTGTATTGGAATTACCAACAACCCATAACAAAAACCCAAACCATGTCCAGCTCTACAAAGATCATCTGAACCAACGTCTAAAGCTATCATAATCCAATAGAAGTGTGTGACAACTGATTTTAAATATTTAAGAAACATATTTGCAACTGTTAAGTATTTATTAATAAAGATGATTATATGTCACTGCTTTACTTGTTTTTCTTTGTTTCGGTCTAGTTTCATTTAATCCAATTGCATCCCTAAAGTGTTTTGTTATGGTGAGCAAAGTGTGAAATCTGCACAGTAACATTAAATTTTCTTCTCACCCAAATGAAAACACTTGGCACCCTAAGGTCATAGACTTTATCTTTGAAGGAGTTATACGGTAGATAAACATTAAACCCACAACATTGTGAAACAGATTGAAACGCTTTATTAGTCACCCATAAGCACAGAAGAAGAGCAGCTGAGGTTGAATGGAAACTGCTTTCTAATAGTCTTATCAAATAAGTGCATTTGGATAGACATGAAGGCAATGTGACCAGTAACTGAACATATTTTACTCCCTTAAAAGAGAATGATTTGGTCCAGATGTCAGGGGAAACATGAAAGGTTTGACACAAGGCAACTGCACATAGCCTACAATGAAAGTCCTTGATGCTATATGTGACTGAGTCGCTACCTGTAAGATTTAGTATTAACAATGCTGGCAAAGTCAGTTTTTCTTGCTCGCAACACTGTAAAACATTTCTGTAGAAATTACAGTATTACTGGCAGCAGTTTGCCAGTAACCTACTGTAGCTTTACATTTATGGAATTGACTTGCAACAGTTTGTTCAAAGATAAATGATCATTAAACATTAACAAGTCTTTATCCTTACAGAAAGAAAATATAAAAAACAGCATTATGCAAAGCATTCCGGGAACCAAAATACAAATAAAACAAAGGTAAAATAACAGCCTCATGCAAAGCATTCTGGGAACCAAAATAAAAACAAAACAAAATCAAAGATAAAATAACAGCCTCATGCAAAGCATTTTGGGAACCAAAATAAAAACAAAAGCAAAGATAAAATAACAGCCTTATGCAAAGCATTTTGGGAACAAAATTTTGAATCAAAAACAGAAAATGATAAAATAACAGCCTCACGCAAAGCATTCTGGGAACCATAGATCCACATTTACATTTTTACATTTGGTCATTTATGCATCAATGTAAAAATTATTTTCTGTAAAGATAAAGACTTGTTAATGTTTAATATTCATTTATCTTTTAACAAACTGTTGCCAATAAATGAGATAAATATAAATCTACAGTAATTTACTGGCATCTAGCTGCATAACTACAGCAAAAACGTTTAGAGTGTACATTTATTTACTGTGATATTTGTGGCTATTGGTGATTTGGAATTGTTATTAAATATTACAATATAAAATAAAACCTGCAGGCTCCTGAGCTGTGCTTTTTCCATTTTTAATTGCCGCTTGCTTAAACTTAAAAAAATCTCACATAGTGGGAATTCGATTTCCAATCCTTCCACAAGATCGGCAGAGAAAACTGTGAGTATTATTGCTGATTGTGCATATTTAGATCGTTAGATGGCAGATGATGCTGAAAACAGTTCTCTTAGCTGTCTTGTTTCTGGGTTGGCAGACAGGTGCAGTATTGAAAACATCTTGGCCATGACATTGCCGTTGCTATGGATACTGTCAGGTGCCTGCTGTGTGGCATTTGAGGTTGGAATCCTTCAGGTAGGTAGCATTTACGAACCGGCCCTAAATTTAACTTCTGTCGCTGGGAATCTGATATTTCAGTGTGAAGGCACTTGTGGTGTGCTGGGGAAATTCAATATTGGTAGAGAGGACAAACAGAGGCGAGAAATACTAAGAGAGACTATTTTCCCGAACTAACATCCCACGAATATATCCACAGTTAATGTCAGCTCGATATTCTGATTCAACTCCACGCAATCCCTTCAGAAGCAACAACTGTTGTGAAATACCCACATGATCTTTCGTGAATTTCATGAGATCTCAGATTGAATGGCTATTTCAGTAATGGTGTGCGGTGAGGTGATGGATGAACTGTGCGTAGGGTTTGTTGAGGAACGTGTGAAGTGGAATCCTTAATGGTTCTGATACAGCTATTGTCTGGAATAAATGGAAAAACATTGTGTGAATTGACTTTAGACGAGACTGCCCTCTGCTGAATTATTGGTGTATATCGGACTTGCAGGGAGCACTACTGTATATTACAGGAATGTCATGTGGCTCTGTGTGTTTGGTTGAATTGCAATCTTAGGAGGAGTCGGAAGCCTCCGAAACTACTTCAATTTAAGTTTCTGGGAAGAATGGAGGTCATAGATGTTAAACTACTTGAGGGCGAGTAAATAATGGCACTTTTGGTCAGAGTTCCCCTTTAACATCCCAGAGCAAAATGGACTGCACTCATACCTCTGACAACTAGGCGGCGCCACTAGCAAATAGATGAGGGTTTCCAGACTGTACTGTTCACAGCAATCTAAACTAATACAGACAACTGTCACTCAGAGTGTAGCCTGCCGTATTTTAAGAGTGTTTGTTATATTATCACGTGTCGGAAACTAAAATGTTTTTAAAACATCCGTTGTGTTCATTGTAGCATGGAGAACCTTGACGATTCATGCAAGACCCCCTGACAAAATCCCCTTCATTTGCTGCAATTCAGTAGAACACTAACGCTTACTTGTAACTTACCTGTGAAACAGCCGAAAGTTGCCATCTCACCATCGCTCTCTTATTGTAAAAACCTAGAGTTTGTTGTATTTCTTGGTTCAGTCAGGGTTTCGGTGAAAAAATGATGGGATCGATGGATAAATTAAACAAATCTTTTCTGCATTTCTCGTCATATTTTTTTGTAAATTTGTAGCCTCTTGACTTGTAACTTGATGTCAACAAAACACAACAGACGTGTGCCAACATAACCCGTATTTAATACACAACCCCTTCCATGCCTATTATTATGAAGATCAGAAAATACACATCTTGCTCATAAATATGAATAGACTCACCTGTAACGTGACATTTCCATCAATTTACTTTTGCAGAAAGTTATTAAATCCAAAGTGAGAAGTGTACCAAATAATTTGATTTGTTAACTTACAATATCTTACATTTGTATGAAAGTTCTAACAATACCATATTTACAATAACCAGATTAGAAATTACAATTTTATCTCTTTTGTAACCATAAAAACCATTACATTTAGCAGTAAGACCATGCTAATAGAAATTGTACTCAATCTGCCACCTTTACTACAATAAACCGCGGTTAATTTTGTAAGCCATGTATTTGTTGTAAATGTCTTTTCTTCTTCGGGTCTTGTGTGTTCTGTGTCGTAGTCACTCCTTCAGTCTGAGCTAAACAACACCGAGTTTATCTTTGCTTGTGTTGTCTTCACTTTAATTGCTTGAAGGCCACGGTTAAAGGACTGTGGTGTCGTGATAATTGCCTAATTGATTTGGTCAATAACGGAATGGCCCTCCTCAATTAAAGCCCCAAACCGATAGTATAAAACAAGCTCTGTCTGCTCTGTTGACACTAGGACTCTGTGCACCGATTTCATACATCATGATGCTGACACATGGCTGTGACTTGGTCAATAAGGAGGACAAGACGTGACAACTAAATGCTGCTGGAAAGGATGCTTGGGAGGTCAGTACTGTGACTGCTGATAGAGTTGGAAAGTGTTGGTCGCATCGTCTCCCTGCAGGGTTTCTGGAAACAAGCAGCTAGTACAACGGTACATTTTTTTATCTTCTCCATACATTGTTTAAATTCCAGTAGGTTTAAAGGACACGCATCTAAAGCTTTACCGGTTATCTGTCAAATCAGGCCGGGTCAGTATGGAGAGCTGACCAGCATCACAATTTACTTTGTCGTGTTATTTTATTTTTTTTGACCTGATTTTTTCTTTTTGACCTAAAATTTTCTGGGGACCCTAGGTTGAAATCACTTGCTGTAACCAACAATGATAAGAGATTTTTTTTCTGGTGTGTTTAGTGGATTTTTATGTGTTGCTTTGGCAATCGCCAAGTTCAAATGATTTAGTGAATCTTTATTATATCCTGGACCCTCCTTCGATGTGAAGCTATAGGGTGTGCATCTAATGTTTAACACTTTTGTTAGAGCTTTTTACAATAGTAACACCTTTGCTTTCATTTGTAATGCAAATGAATGATTTACACATTTGGGATTTAACTTGTCTCAAGAAGTTCATCTTCTCAACGCTAGGTGGAGCTGTGGATAAAGGCGAGGGTTTATTCTCATTTGCAAGACTTTAACTGGGGCACAGCTATTCTGTCATATACCGTACACTGAGTTTTATATGCAGTTATAATATCTTAAACCTATAACCATGTTTTATGTTTATTCTCAATGCTTAACAATTAAAATGATTAAGTGCATACTTGGACGTCTCGGCAGGCTCAAAATAATCTGTTATTCACTGCACTTGCTCTAATGTGCTTGGTGTTTTTTTTCCTTCTCTGATCACTGATACATGTTTAGTGTAAGTGTATATGTCTTCAAAGAGAACCAGGGCGCTGGTATAAACCTTATGAATAACGTCATACTGCGTGTTTGGGATTATCACTGCAAGACATTATTAATTTATCAAAGGCAATTCACCACACATCTCAGAAACGCGTAACGCAACAGACATGCTCGGACACATACACACCCACACAGATAGCATATCAACAGCAAAGCAAATCAAAATTAAATTGAACGAAGTCAGTTAAGTCTATACCATTACTAAGATGTTTTGTATGACAGTAAATCATTTTTAATTGGCTAATTATACGTAAGATATAACATGTAACATTGCATAGTAATTTTATAATAAATGTATATTTAATATTTTACATAATTGACTTGAGGTTTTAAAGCAATAGTTCACGCTTAAATGAAAGATCAGGTTTAAATTTTCACGAGGGTTAACTATTCCTTGGATACAACATCACATATGTTTATTAAGATGGAATGGTGTAGTTAAGGAAGCAGTTCACTTAAAAGTTGAATGATGTAAGTAACCAAACAACACTGGCCCCCATTGACACAAAAACCACAGAGACATTTCTCAAAATATCTTGTCACACAAGAAAGAGTCACATACAGGTTTTTTATTTTTGGGTTAACTATCCAAAAAATACTAGATGGTATATGTTCAGCCTAGGAGGAGTTTTACACTAGGAAGTGCGCTCTGGTTGTAATGTTGATGGGTAATGAAAGAGACCGTGACCGAGACAGGTGATGGCAGTTGTTTTATAGTGTAATCAATGCAACCCAACAAACACCTGAATAGTGGAACAATAAGTGCATTGTTGTTTTTGCAAGCAAATTGAGAGGAATAGTCAGACTGTCGTGCATGTTTTCCCTCATGCATACACACATGCGCTCATAAACGCACAGATCTCAAGGGACAATGCTGCATTCGGGCTTTACAAAATGCTCACAATGAGTCTGTTCCACACCTTCACAGATTTATACTGCCATCTGGACCCATCTGGAGGATTTGGCCACCAGTAACATGCACAGAGCATCTCTCGTACACACGGTTACATGTTTCGCACGTACAAACACATTCATGCATGCATGTAACACGATAACGATACACCACCAAATCTGACAAATAAAACTTGGAGCTATAATGAATTTTACGCATGTGTGAAAGTATGTCTCGAGTCATCAGATGTACATGGAGAAACGCATGCACACACACAGGAATGCTGCCCAGATCACTCGGAGGACAAACACAACATCAGTCTTCCAATATGGTGTCAAAGTTGGCAGATGGCCAGCGGGCGAACAACGACACACACTTGAATGGCAGTGAATGGGGCGTTATAATGAGAGAAGGCGGGAAAGAGGTTCTTGATTACAGGTGTGATTCCATAACCATGCAGCCGCCCGTACAGTAAGACGCAGCCGGTGTGCGTGTGTTTATAAAGGAGATATCCACAGAATATAACTTCACATGCCTTTGGGTTTTAAAAATGATTCATAAATAAGAAAAAACAGGTTTTTCTCACCCTTCGCATACCTAGCTAGTTGAGATGAATGGCTTGCAAACGTTCAGTTTAATAGCAGCTTGTGGGTCTGACCTGTGGGGATAAAAGCAAACATCACTCAAAGCAAAGATCTTAAATAATGTTTAAAGGTTTCCATGAGCACTTCCTTTCTATACTAGCACAACTTCAGTATTGTGTTAAACAGGGATTTAAAATGAATGTGTTCACCTTAAAAAAATGATGCGTCCAAAAACCCAGACTTGGGTTTGTGCCATTTTTGTCTGAATTGTATATTTTATGCATTTTGGCACGTTTATTCAAGGTGACCTACCGTGCATTCAAGGGATAGTTGACCCAAATATTTTGCCCTCATTTACAACCTGTATGAGATTCTTCTGCAGAACACAAAAGAAGATAATTTGAAGAACGCCGATAACCGAACAACAACAGTACCCATTGACTTGCATTGTTTTTTTGTTTATACAATAGAATTGAATGGGCCGCGGCGTTGTTCGGTTTCCAACATTCTTCAAAATATCTTTATTTGTCTTCTGCAAAAGAAAGAAAGTCATGTTTGAAATGACCACGGTGAACAAATTTAATCACTTTCAAGATACAAGTTTTATCAGTATATTTCCTTGGGTTCCAAACCCACAACCTTTGTGATTTTTGAATACAACCCTCAACCAATTGAGCTGCCAACAAACCTAGTCAAAACGTCTTGATGTAAATTTGCAAAAGTGCTTGCCTCAGGTTCAGGAGCTTCAGGAGAAAATGTTTTTAGCTCCGATGTAAAAAAGCGGCGAGGTCCTACCGTGCTAGAAAAACAATCTGCCAGTTTGAGTTCTGAGTGTAAATTGTGTCTGGCCTTGTGTGTGTGTGTGTGTGTGTGTGTGTAGATGTCTCTGAGTTGAAGGACATGTACAGAAAGAGAATCAACCTCCCTTTGTCTTTCCATCTCGTGCACATACAGCAGACAGCTTTATGTGCGGCTGGTTTGTGTCGTCTCAGGCCTGACTGATGAGGTCATGTACCTGTCTACAAATGAGAGCCCCCCCCACACACACATACACATACACATACATACATGCATACATGCATGCATACACAAACATCACTGGGTTATTATCTCCATGGGGACAGTCCCTAGGCGTAATGTTTTTTTATACTGTACAAACTGTATATTTTATCCCCTTACTATTTGCATTTTCTCATTTTTACGCACGCACGCTTGCCCACACACACTCGCATCAAAGCTTGTATACACAAGCTTTATGTAGCCAGGCTTTTGACTGTTCTGTCATCAGCTTGTTTAAACCGATATGACTTGATTTCCTTCCGTTGAAAACAAAAGCGATATTAGGCTCAAAGCTACGGACTGATGACAGCATCACTCACCATTCACTTTCATTTTCTTTAAATTCATTCTTGAACATTTACCCTCTTGGGTTCCACAGAAGAATGTACAAGTAGATGAGTAAAACAACAAACTCTTTTTTTATATAAATGCATCTCTGAACTGTTTGATGTAGGCAGCCTAAACTCTATTCTATTCTATTCTATTCTATTCTATTCTATTCATATAGCGCTTTTCACAATGTGCATTGTTCCAAAGCAGCTTTACAGGAGAAAACAAGAAAACCGAAAAACACAGTGCATGGTGTTAGTATAACATTTAATTATTCTAGTAAATAATACGTAATAAATGCAGTCTTCCGGTGGTTTATTTTGCATTTAAGTGAACGCTTGGCTGAAAAGATCTTTAATCTGGATCTAAATTGGGCGAGTGTGTCTAGAATTTGACAGTCTTATTTAATTAACACTGCATATAGGAATTTATTGTGTGTCTGATATTTGACCTGTTTTTTGACTTCCATAACCTTTTATGTTTTACTTAGTCAATGTTTTCTTGTACAGCTGTTTTTTAACAATGAAAATTGTAAAAAGCGCCATATAAATAAAGCTGACTTGACTTGATCCTCGAGTAGTGTCGGGAAGGCTTTTCCAGAGTTTAGGTGCTACGTATGAGAAAGCTCGACCCCCCCCTTTGGTGTATTTAGTTATTCTAGGTGTTATCAAAAGTCCTGCGTTTTGAGATCTTAGAGAGCGTGATGGTTGTAGTGTGATAGAAGCTCTGTTAGGTAGGTAGGGGTTAAACTCTTTAAGGTTTTAAAAGTGATTTAACTTTAAAGTCAATACGATACTTAATGTGTAGCCAGTGAAGGGTTTATAACATTGGGGTTATGTGATGATATTTTCTGGACCTGGTCAGAACTCTGGCAGCTTCATTCTGAACTAACTGTAGTTTGTTTATTGATGATACAGAACAAACACCTTAGTAGTGCAAGTAAACCAAATTCAATGATTAGTTACCTTCATTGTAAGGACGACTTTGATTTCTCCTGCATCCTGACTTCTTGAAACATAAAGAAGAAGTTTGACGGAATGTTCTGTGTTCATATGCAATAACGAAGTTGGTAATGAGAACGAGTGTTTGTACTGCAGACATTAAAATGCAATAGTTTTAGGCCTCATTGATTATCCTAAAAAGAGACAAATTATCCGAGAAAGGCATTAAAGGAATGTTTTGCTTTTTCAATGAATTTGGTATTAGCTGTAAACGTCATCTGCAGTCATTTAGTTCTCCACAGGGTCTAAAGAGAACGTCACTTTAAAAAGTTCAGTCATGCTAGTTGTTCAACATTTCTCTCAGCTGGGGCACCTTGTGTGTTTTCAATCTTTCTGCTAAAATGCACTTCTTAAATGCATATGATCAACTTTTTCGTGAGGTTTCTTTATGATTTCTTTCATCTTTCTTATTGTTTTCCAGCAAGACGTCGTGCCATCTGTTCGGTTTAAAGTGGGTAAAATAAACCCTGAGTTTTCACGTCTGTGCGTGACTGTTAATGACTGCAGCGTCGCAGCTAGAGGTGCATGCGTGTGAGACCGCACACGTGTTCCTGCAGCCGATGATGGACAGGATGCTGAGGTGCAGTGCTGTGTGGGATGCGACGTGACAGAACATCAAACTAAATTTGGCACATCCTGCAAACACACTCTTGCCCCGCAGATAAATCGTTCTCCGTGCAAACAGACTGCCGGATAGCTCGGTGTCTCTTTTCACGTCACACAGCAGCTTACCTCAGAGAACCCCTTTGGTTTTTTCTCGTATCACTTTGTCATTTTCCTCCACATCCAGTTCTGTTCTTTCTTTCATTTCCTTATAATCTGTCATGCTGATAAACCTCTGCTGCGTATGAGTTACATTTGAAATGTGTCCGCTTGTGTGAAAGTGTTTTCATATTGTTCCCTGTTGACCTCAGCCGTGTGGAGGATTGCGTTTGGATTCGCATACCAACATGCTAGTTAGTTGCATACTGTGAACAGCGTGCATGTGTTGTCTAGGCATAAAATACTTTCGACAAAGTCTGATGCTGCGTCCCAATTCGCCTATTTGTGCTATTCACTAAAGGTATGTGGTGTTTTTGTAATGGAAAAGTATACACATTTTAGTGAGTAGCAAAACAATATGCACGCACTGGGACATACTAACAGGAAACGGAAGTGGCCGTCTATGCAACATAGACAACACTGTGACCATTAATTATCACACAAACCAAAATACAGCTCTTCATATGTTATGTTAACTCTATAGTTATACTTAACTCCGCCTACTTGCAGTGACTTGTGGGTAACATCAGCCGTTAGTATGCATCATTCTGCCGGAAGTAGCAGACCATCCAGGAATCTTTGGAATAGTCTTTTCAACAAACTAGCCCAGGACACCATCCGTCGTCTCATACATTGTCAGGCATGCATACAAGCCTGTGGGGTCCATACAAACTACTGAGTACCATTTTGATTTGCTGCAATGAAATTTCAGAAAAATGGACTAGCCTGCTGCATCCTTTTTTTCCTTAAATTTCCATGGTGTCTTTCAATTCAGTCCTCTGTAGGTTGATCATTTTCATTTCCGTTAAACGATGCGGCATCCGTTCGTTCCTAACACATTAGTTAGTATTAGTATACATTTTCAGCATGCACTTTTTCCCATCGAGATCTGAAGTGTTTTCAAAGTGTTCCTTTATATAATATAATATATACGTAGATTACTCGTCATATTAATTGTCATATTATATACAAACACAGACCAGAAGTCAACTTTAGGCGCATCCGTCTCATGAAACATCTATAAAAATCCTTTTAGTTTTTCTGATTTATTTTCCTTTGGTATTAACTTATTTGATAAGAAAATAAAATAATAAAATAAAAATGTTAGATAGTTGTATCCGTCACGTCAAATGTGAATGGTCTGGTTAAGTGATGAACCAAACAATGTGATAAATGAGGTCATGTGTAACACATCTAGACAGCATCATTTGGCTACAAAAGCCTATTTTTTTCATTAACCTGGGTATTTTTACATTATTTCATGATATATTATAAAGTCCCCATGAGAAAAGACGTCTGTTTTTATATGCTAGTGTATACGCCAAGAGGGATCTGCCGCCTCCCGAGGAGCCACTGCTTTGGGAATGTAAGCAGATAGCTCTCTCCAGGTATTGTTGTCTTTGCTATTGAACTGTACTGTAATAATGCCTGCTGTTCCACTTGACAGTACCGTGTTAAAACATGGTCTACAGTTTTCTGTATAGTGAGTAAGCTAGTTTTCTATTTTAGCTGTATCTACAGTGACACAGAACAGTTTCTGTCTTTCTGTGTATTTTTTTAGTCTCGGTCTGTTGAGAAAGTGAAGATCTCAGTGGTCCGTACTCTGCAGCAGCTCCGAGCTGAACCGCCATCAAGGCATAGCAGGCTTTTGCTTGCGTCACTCGCAGTGTGAGAGAGAGAGATTCCTTGGACTGCCAAACAGAGATTTGAGCTGGAATTTATAATACTATACATACATGAATTTAGTTATTTTATCCCTGTAGGGAAAGTGAGTTTGCAGTTTTGTCTGTGCATAATATTATTGTACGCTCATTTTTCAACCCAGCGTTTGGTCAAAAAAGGACAAGCCCAACCGTTGGAATAACACATGCAGGGTTGTTTTAACACATTGTTGGGTCAAATATACATTTTCTGGGTTATTATACCCAATGGATGGCATGGAATATAATTCAGCATTTTTAGTGTGTACACTTTTTAAAACGATGGGTTATTTTCCCCTCCACAATGGGTCAAAAAGGAACAAACCCAAGTTTTTGGTTGCAAATGAACCTATGCTGGGTTGTTTCAATCCAAAAGGCTGGGTTGTTTTAACCCATTGATCGGTCAAATGTAAAAAATTCCTGAATTAATTTAACCAAGCATTTGGGTTCATCCATGCTGTTTTTGTAGAAGCTTTTGATCAGTGTATTATACACAACATTTACATTTATGAATTAATGAATGAAACCAAAATTGAGAATAAATGTAAGAACAAAAAACAGTTAGTCATTGGATATCATCTATTAAAAAACCTTGATCACTCGAAGAAAGAAAATAATTTGGTTATGTACATGCACTTTGCAATGTGATCAATAGGACAGTTATTAGATTAGTTTAAAGAGTGAGAAAAACTTGCCCATGCATGAAAAGTTTGAAAAATGGTCATTTAAAATCAGAAAAATGATATAACTTCCAAGGAAAATACAACGATGGAGCTTTTAAGGTTGTGAAATCTCCATAAAGAGCATATAATAATAGCATAACATACGGAACAAACCCATATTTCTTATTCACCTCCTGGGTGCGTTCTTAAAGAAGCAGTGCCTGATTTCTTACTCCGTTGATTGATTTTTCTTATTCAGTCAATGTATTATTTCTTAGCACCCATTTTTTTCTGGTAACCAACATTTCTCTCTTTTTAAAAATAACTATTTACACAACGTGAACCAGGAAACGTTGTTTGTTTGAGAAGCAGGCAAAGACAAATGAGAGAGAGAGGTGTTGATCTGCGTTGACCGAGAGCAGAGGAAACTCACGCTCCACAACTCTCACATTATCCTTATGATTCTCCTCACACGCGCGTTCTGCTATCTGCTGCTGTTTCACATTTAAATTAGAACGGTAATGACCTCGTATTCCCTCTGGTGAAAGAGACACAGACAGAGAGAGAGCGCCAGATCGTCCCTCATTTGCGGCGATAGCGGTTCAGCAGGTTTAATACAGAATTTAACTTTGTTAATTCGCCGTCTGCTTCGCTGGCAAAGGTTCACGTGTGCGTGAGCTCATACGACATGCTACATTGAACATACTACATTGACTCTGCTTAAGGGAAATGCTACATCGCACATATTACGTTGACTGTGTTTAAGGGTAGTATCTTTTTAACAGACTTCCAGAAGCAATGTAATAGAGACGGTTTAAGAGAGAATACTTGATAATGCATCCCACATTATATTTTCTAAAATTACACACCGCTATTCAAGTAGCTACTGTTAAACCATAGTAGGAAGTCATGAAGTTGCAGTTTAGTAGCATTGCACGACATTTACCATTTTGCACACCACACCTCATTTTTGCCGTCTCTGGTGAGTCCAAATGAAATCATTATAAATATCGCATCCTCCTACGCGGACGGATCGTAATGCACCTGAGAGGGGCTCGGATGCAAGAAGGAGAGAGAGCGGTATAAAATGTGTTTCCATTAGGCATAGAGCGGAGAGGGAGCTTATCTGTGGGTTTTTTCTCCCTCATTTTCTGCCTCCTGCATTTCACACCCAGGCGTTAGAACATGGTTTTCCAGTCATTCTTTGGAAAGTGTCCAAGTCGCTTTCCGCACAGAGCTGCACGCTAGCACGTTCACAAGCACACATGCTCGCTCTGGCTCGTGGCCATATAGCCTTGCCATTGGGTCCCTTTTAGGGGTAGTTTAATTTTCAGCCAACCTGTCTGGCTTCACCCGCATTCAACAGTCGGAGCGGTCCGCGCACAGTGTCATGCCTCATGCATTATAACTGCATCAATAACTGGGCCCAGATCTATGGCCGAGGGCGGCTGCTTTTATTGTTTCTCACAGTTGGTAGGAAGAGCATTAGCCCTCCTGTTCCCTGGCACTTGTAGCTTTTTATGCTATAGCCGGCGCTGTACGTGCTGTGAGGAATAACGTTCAGGTTGCTGGATAAGTGCTGGGTAGCATATGTTATAAGACAAAGCTGTCGCCGTTTTTCCTCCCTTTCAAGGCTTAATTGGTGAGTCTACACAAGCTGCTATGCCGAACCGGGACTCTTTACAGTTGGCAGTTTAGCTCAGCTTGGGGGTATTTTTAATCGCTAAAAATGGTTCACCTGAAAAGGAAGCTTCACTTTATGCACCGTCATGCTGTCCTAGATGTACAATAGTGGCCAGAAGTGATGTGCAAACAGGGTAAAAACTGTAAATCACAAACAGTGGGTCTCATTAACTAATAATTGCGTCGATTTTTCGTATTTATATACACATTTGCACTTATCACGGACACGTGCCCCCTAATTCACAACACGTGCGTAAGCACATGCATTTGTTCTTTACCTAATGTTAGTGAATTTGGAGTATTCGAAATGAGCGGCGGCGTGCACGAGTTTAGTCATTTGCATAAAACACCCAATCCATTACTATATAAAGCCTTTACCACCTGTCACCACTTAAGTCAAAGACCCTCAACCCCATGTGATTCTGTCTACAGACGCGCACTCACAAGTAATTCCAAGTGCGCAGTCCTCAAAATCAGTTCATACACAATAAAACACCTTTTATACAAACACAAAGTTTACAGAGTTATATATACTGTATACATTATTTAAAGTATATAACTATTATCCTGATGAAACATACATTTTGTCATTTTGTCTTAGACAGAGAGAGAGGAGAGAGAGAAAAATACATTTAGATTACATTTTAGTACGAAAGTTTTAGTAAATAATGATTTGATTGGGAAAATGTTCGTATGCAGGATTCACACACAAATATGGGTTTTAGACAATAATATATACAGTACAAAAAATTATTAACTAACAAAGCTTAGAGAAAAGAGCATCCATTGAATACAAATTTATCTATCAATAATATTTATCTAATTCTCTCTTTTTGTTTTAAAATGGCATCCAGTCATGAGCTTTACATATATTTATTTTTGCCAAACATCAATTTTTCTCAAAGCTGAGGAAAACTAAGCAACAATGCATACAAAATGTTTAAGGACGAAAGTGGACACCACTTTTGGCCAATATTGTCAGTATTTTATCTTCTATGTAATCGAAAATGATAAATGATGAAACATCCATCATGAAAGTAATGCAGACTCCAGTAGTTTGGTAAATGTGAAAACCATTTATATGTTGAGTTTATTTGGTGTAATTGACATAAAAAAACTATAGAAATGAACTTCAAGACAAGCAGCGAGATTACGCATGGAGCAGAAAGGTTTATTTCGGCACCTAAGTTATAAGTACTCACTCACTGCAGTACTCTCACTACTCGCATCTCATTGCAGTAACCAAAGGGATAAAATCTGTCTGTTGGGTTCACACAGGCGTCCTGCGGTGAGGTGCATATGTCATTAGTACTCTGAGAACTTTGGTAAAGATCCTTTAAATAGAGAACGCTGCTCTGCTAATGGAAGAGATGAGGTAGCCGGTCATCAAGAACACAAGCACATATACATTCATCTTCATAACCGCGAGCGCATCCATCAGTCCATCATCACCCATTAACACTTACGGCTGAGAACCGGTGAAGAGAGGGTCGGAAAATCAACGGCGTTGTGCTTTTATGTGCGAGGGCGTGAGATTAGAAAGGGTTTTAATGATAGATAAGGTTTGGTGTATATTTGGTGTATTTGGGCAAGTGGCCTAGAAATCTCAATACGTGAATATATTCTGTTTAGTTTGGTTTATATTGTGCGTTTCTAGTGTTGGGTATCATTTGAATTTCGTTTCCGATTCTGCTTATCGATTTTGATTCTTAGCGATTCCCAGTTTCGATTCCACAGTAAAACATTTAATCACCAATATCACGGTCATTTAGCTTTCTTCTTGACTGGTTAACCAAAATATGTAAATTTATGAGCACCGTTTTGTGTATACATGGCAACCTAGTTTTGTCTGTTTTATTACAATGTTTATTACCATAGTTCAACTACAATGTGCTTCAACTGTAGTTGGTTAATATAATGAAACTATGGTAAATTTGTGGTTTCTGTGCTTTAATGCAAATATTGTAGTTAATATTTAATAGTTAATAACTATAGTTCATTATAGTTACGATAGTAAGAATATGGTTAATTGATTTTCATATCAACCAATTAACAAACAAGTTAACACATGCGCATTTCAGAAAATATACACATGGGAACTGTAAGGAATTGTAACTTTAATTTGAAGTATCCGATTCATTTTCCTTTCCATTCCGAATGAGTATTGACATTAGAAGTAACTGTAATTAAATTCCAGACAAAATAAGAGTAATCCCTTCAAGGGAAAAGTCATTAAATTACAGTAACTAATTGCTTGGTTACTAGTTACACCCAACACTGGTTCCAACGCAGCTGAACAGAATAATAACTTGGTGCGATGTTTTGTTTCCTTTAAGGATTCGTTCGTACTCAGCTCCAAGAATATAAAGACATAATATATTTATCTGTGTGCAACGTGAAGCAAAGAAAGAAAGACGCACAACCGTGCTTTATGTCTGTAGCACAACGCTTTAAAAAGTCATGAGGTTTGTAGGTTGTTGAAGTATGAGCAATAAGGTTTATTAAGTCTGCTATCTGTGTCAGTGATGTATTTCTTGAACAGATGGTGTTTGCTGAGGTTAATTCAAGAGGAATGGATTGATCCGTTTTAAGAGAGAACGGAGAAAAGAAGACAGATTTTTGTGTGAGAGAGAGAGAGAATGGGAGTGCATTAAAGAGTGTGTTTGAACAGCGAGTCTGTGCATCGCTGATATGGATTCACAGTTTGATTGGCGGGTGTGTCGCCAGCTTGACCTAATGCCACATCTCAAAATCACTGGCGAGAGCAGTGTGACAATCTCTCAAACCCACCGCATGTGAAGTATAAAGACACAGAAAATTAATGCTTCTGCATTCTCGCAATAGCGAACAATAATTATCCACAGTGTGACAGACAATGAGATGCCGTTGCGTTTTTGTCTCTTCCTGACAGCAGAACTGTGACGATATCTCTCCCGCCACACGTTCGTTTCCCGCAAAGCCGAAGGGGAAATGCAATCGTTCAACTCACCCCAAATCACTCCTGTGTCACCAAATCAACTGAGCGGGTTTAGTCGACATCATTTTCTTTGTATTTTATATACACAATGAATCAAGTTATAGAGGACGTGAACTCCACAAATAGAACACCTTGTTTCCCTTCCATAAACTATTGGATATTTCTTCCGCAATGTAGTTCATGTATCAAGACGACGTTGTTTTTTGTTTCAGTGGGAAGCAAATGATGCCAGCAGAACGACTACATCCAGTGAAGTACACATAAATGTGTTTGCAGACATATCTTGGAGAGGCTTTGGGTGTTTGCAATGACTTGTTGGCATCCTGATATATGTTGAGAGATTTTGCATAACATTTCAAACGCACGGTCAGGGGAATTTGTCTTTGTAGCTTTCTATATGCCGCCATATACCAACTCTATGACCTTTATTATGCATCGCTGCACTGTTTCTGATTCACTCCGCTTGTCCATGTTGACTGCGTTCCTGACTGTATAATTTGAGTTTTGCGTAGTGAAGTCGGTTGACTAGCCGTCGGATTTATTTTCTGCTGCCCATCAAGGAAAAGAACCATAACAGACACACTTGCTCTTCATGTCCTCTCTTTCTCACATGCACATGTGGCCTTGTGCCTACGGGTGAATCACAGCTGTGCCGCTGAAGCATCTAATAGTGTGTGTGCTGTTGCTGTAGTATATAGGCGGTGAATACGGAGGAAGTGTCCTCCTCAAGGGCGCAATGGGGACCGTGTGACAAAGTACAAGGCGCAGGCATCATTTAGGATGTTTGGACATTATTATAACATGTCACCATGTCCTGTTCTGTCGGCTCATTGGTGCAGAATTTGAATCAGCCGATCATATGGTCACATACTGTCACATACTCTAAAACGTTTCATATCCATTCATGAGGGCCGACACATGAAGTCATGAAAGACATGTGACGTGCAAGAAGAATTGACAAAGTTATTGTAATTTAGGAGGTGCTTATGGGTAGTTGACAAATATACCGTGCATTGACGTCTTGTGATGTGAAAACAAATTGGCTCGAGCAGATCATTACCAAATAGCGTGTCCTGCGCGAGTGTGCTTGATCGCATTAGAGATAATGAGCCAAGACACCTCTAAGTACAATCTTAAAAATGAAGATGCTAAACATTTCCCTAAAACCACTTTTGACTGTATGGTTCCATTAAAAACCTTTAATAACCACTGAAAATGTTTTTTAGACTACCAAAGAGATTTAGTTTTTTAAAGAAAATAATATTTGTTTTACTCACCCTCATGTCATTATAAACCTGGACGACATACATTCTTCTGAAGAACAAGATATTTTGTTGAACGTAGGTAACCAAACAACACTGGCCCCCTTGACATCCTGGACACGAAACCACTGAACCAATGAAGACATTGTTTTTTGTAGCTTTGACTTAAAAAGTTCTTGAAATGAAGAACCTGAAATGATTACTGAGTGTAGCTGTCCACCACAAGTCTACATCAACAATCTTAAAACTTTTTACAGTGGTTACACAGAGACAAACAGCCTTTATTGAAATGTAGACCACTTCATCATCCCGCCACCATTAGTTCGAGCAGTACAGTTGTGACCGAGCTGTTGTATTGTCTTCTCCAAGCAGCCGTTATCAATCCAATGAATGGTTACTTGGCTTGACCTCTATGAGCAATGTAGTCTTACTAAAAGTGCAGACAGTAAATAGCATTAACTTTAGCTCGAGTAGCCAAATCACCCATTTAAAAAGTTGGCAAATGAGAAATGGACAAGCATGCTAGGTTTAACATTAGCAGAGCGCTAACACAAGCAGTCGCCCCTGTGACGGATCGGCCCATTAAAGCAGGGCTCAAAAGAGTAATGAAGCCCATGCCTCGGGCTAGCACCAGGTTTAGCTCCATTGGCTATTATGCTCCCGGGAGGGAGTGTCTGGATAAAAGTCTTTTTTTGCACATACAGTGTATACGCGTGTTTATGTGCATATAAGCGTGCACCGGACCACCTCCGTGAGAAATTGATGTATCCGTCTCTGTCTGAAAACCCTTGCTGACCACACAGCATGTGTAATGATGCTCAGTTGTGTGCTTAAATCTGCATCCCGGTGATGTTTTTTTGAAAGCATGCAGTGAAATAGATTTCGAGAGCATCCAGACATTTTATTAAATATCCTTAATGTACTTCTTGCCTTCTAGTTATTTTTTAAACAAGGAAGGAAAAACTGTTTATAAAAATACCTGTAAACGTGTGGACTAGACCTAAATCTGACACTGCAGGTCACATTCAAAATAGGACATAATTTTTTACTTTAAATGTTCAAGATATTAAAATAATATCTTTCTACAGTCAGTTTTTTGGAAATAAGTATTTATAATTATCTTTGTATAAAAAAAGTCTCCTAATATAAACATTACAACAAAGATATTAACAAAGATCGTGTATCATGCTGTGTCATGCATTCTGACTTGCTGTTAAACGTGCTGGCATCTCATGCTTAACATGGTTAACTTGTTAAAAAACAACTTCAATGTATGATGTAGTGTTTCTATAATTGATAGGAAATCTTGTTTTGGAAAGTTTTTTTATAATTCTGGATCCTAGTGTCCTACAGGGATCCTGCAGCTTGTTACCATTGCGATAATGAAGTTTAGATGTGTCTGTTTGTTCCCGGCATTTCACTGATAGATGTTATATAAACGTTGGATATAACGCTGGAGTTGGAGATTGTTTGAAACTGATAGGTGGCCCGGTCCCATTGCTAAAAGATGCCGGACATGAACTGCACACTTAGTCACACTAAATTGGCAATCTTTGAACGTGCATAATGTACAAAAGACGAAAGGATTAATGTGATGATGTGTTGCTTGCTCGTGGTTCCATCCCACTCTCCCCACTAGCTTGTGAAATAATCGTACAGCTGTATCTCTCTTTTATAAATTTGATCAAACTAAATACTCTTCAAAGATACGACGTATGCAAAACTACCGTATAGGCACTTAAGATTAAAATGAGATTGGCAGACACTGCCTGTGATACATTTTTTATTAAAAAGGCTTCTTCTGGCAAGGTCTTGGATGTTTATTTATGTTTAAATCAAATTTTAAAAATGTTGTTTATTATAACATGTATTTATGTCTTTAATGTATTTCCGTTGATTTCGGACGTGACATTTTAGTATTTCGTTTATTTTAAAGTTTTTCCAATAATTCTTTATTTGATTTAAAAACAGAAACATTTTCAAAGTTTAATATTAGTAAACTAAAATAACCTTGCAAAGGGATGATTAAAACCTTGGTATAATATAATACTAAAAGGTGATGGGGCCTATAACATTCATTTTTTTTTTTAAAACATTTCATATATAGTTTGACTCATATACTTGCTTTTAATAATTTACCTGCATGAGAAGAATAATGCTTCCGGCATTTTGGTAGGTTTTGGATGTTAGGAAGGTCAGGCTGGGGTAATTTAACAGTAACGTTTAATTGCTTGATTGAGGTCTTTAATTAGACAGGAAATTGCATCATTCGGTTGTCGAGAGCCGCAACGAAAATAACCTTCTCCTACAGAGGGAAAAAATGTATCGCACAGATCTTCTCTTTCATGCACGACTCCCGCAGAGCGCGACACACGCATGGACAACTGCTTCCTGCAGTGAGCTAACAAGTTCACTTCACTTGTCTTTTTTTAGATTTGAGAGGGGACAGCTAGACAAAACGGCAGGAAATCTAAAATAGATGGTGTGTTTACACATGCATGCTCCCTCTTGTGCAGAATAGCAATAATTTCTTATTCATCGAATAAATCCGTGAAGAAAAATCTGACGTCGGATGAAGGTCACACGACTGACCTTGTTGTTTAATCGTAATGTAACCTGAAAGAGAAGCATGTGAAATGTATGATTTTCTATCATTTCATAGCATGGGAAAAGAGAATGAATGTAAAGTCTGAGAAACCGTAGACTTGGGCAATAGTCTTAATTTGCTCTTGTGATCTCACAGCTGTATAGAAGATATTGAAAGGCTTATTTGAGATTTTTGTATTTCAAAGTTTGTTGTACTGTATATGCTTGTCATTTAGCAGTTTCATAAGGTTTATGCTGTATGCATATAGGTATAACATCAAATAAATCCAGCGTTTGACACTTATGTAGTTCGATTGCTGCCGGTGTTGTTTCAGCTAGTGACAAAGAGAGAATTATGAAATAACTTTGTAATGCATCACAATTACTGTAATAAAGAATTATCCCAACAGAACTTGAGGCTGGCATATGGCCATTTGATGAAACTGAGGGAGAGATGCTGTAGCCTACTAACTTTTGAGTTAGTTTTTTCCCACACAAAAACTCCAGTGCACTCTATAAATACGCCTCTTTAATTAAAAGTGTTTAGGTTATGTCATCATTAGTGAGGGAATGACTGTCATAATGTGATCCAAGCCATCTTTTCAGCAATCATTAGCATATTTCACACATTTATGTGAGAAGACCATTACTGGAGTGTGTTTGTGGCTTTTTGCAGCGTGTGTATGCATGTGCTGTGTTGTTTGTGTGTGTTTGGTTTGTTGCTGTGTTTGTATGCATTTGCTGTGTTTTGTGTGTGTGTTTGGATTTTTGCTGCGTGTGTTGTTTGTGTATGTGTGTGTGTGTGTTTGGATTTTTGCTGCGTGTGTTGTTTGTGTATGTGTGTGTGTGTGTTTGGATTTTTGCTGTGTTTGTATGCATTTGCTGTGTTGTTTGTGTGTGTGTTTGGATTTTTGCTGCGTGTGTTGTTTGTGTGTGTGTGTTTGGATTTTTGCTGTGTGTGTATGTATGTGCTGTGTTGTTTGTGTGTGTGTTTGGATTTTTGCTGCGTGTGTTGTTTGTGTGTGTGTGTGTGTGTGTTTGGATTTTGCTGTGTGTGTATGTATGTGCTGTGTTGTTTGTGTATGTATGTGTGTGTTTGGATTTTTGCTGTGTTTGTATGCATTTGCTGTGTTGTTTGTGTGTGTGTTTGGATTTTTGCTGCGTGTGTTGTTTGTGTATGTGTGTGTTTGGATTTTTGCTGCGTGTGTTGTTTGTGTATGTGTGTGTGTGTGTTTGGATTTTTGCTGTGTTTGTATGCATTTGCTGTGTTGTTTGTGTGTGTGTTTGGATTTTTGCTGCGTGTGTTGTTTGTGTGTGTGTGTTTGGATTTTTGCTGTGTGTGTATGTATGTGCTGTGTTGTTTGTGTGTGTGTTTGGATTTTTGCTGCGTGTGTTGTTTGTGTGTGTGTGTGTGTTTGGATTTTGCTGTGTGTGTATGTATGTGCTGTGTTGTTTGTGTATGTGTGTGTGTGTTAGGATTTTTGCTGTGTTTGTATGCATTTGCTGTGTTGTTTGTGTGTGTGTTTGGATTTTTGCTGCGTGTGTTGTTTGTGTATGTGTGTGTTTGGATTTTTGCTGCGTGTGTTGTTTGTGTATGTGTGTGTGTGTGTTTGGATTTTTGCTGTGTTTGTATGCATTTGCTGTGTTGTTTGTGTGTGTGTTTGGATTTTTGCTGCGTGTGTTGTTTGTGTGTGTGTGTTTGGATTTTTGCTGTGTGTGTATGTATGTGCTGTGTTGTTTGTGTGTGTGTTTGGATTTTTGCTGCGTGTGTTGTTTGTGTGTGTGTGTGTGTTTGGATTTTGCTGTGTGTGTATGTATGTGCTGTGTTGTTTGTGTATGTATGTGTGTGTTTGGATTTTTGCTGTGTTTGTATGCATTTGCTGTGTTGTTTGTGTGTGTGTTTGGATTTTTGCTGCGTGTGTTGTTTGTGTATGTGTGTGTGTGTTTGGATTTTTGCTGTGTGTGTATGTATGTGCTGTGTTGTTTGTGTGTGTGTTTGGATTTTTGCTGCGTGTGTTGTTTGTGTGTGTGTGTGTGTGTGTGTTTGGATTTTGCTGTGTGTGTATGTATGTGCTGTGTTGTTTGTGTATGTATGTGTGTGTTTGGATTTTTGCTGCGTGTGTTATTTGTGTATGTGTGTGTTTGGATTTTTGCTGCGTGTGTTGTTTGTGTTTGTGTGTGTGTGTGTGTGTGTTTGGATTTTTGTTGTGTGTGTATGTATGTTCTGTGTTGTTTGTGTGTGTGTTTGGATTGGATTTTTGCTGCGTGTGTTGTTTGTGTATGTGTGTGTGTGTTAGGATTTTTGCTGTGTGTATGCATGTGCTGTAGTGTTTGTGTGTGTGTTTGGATTTTTGCTGCGTGTGTTGTTTGTGTATGTGTGTGTGTGTTTGGATTTTTGCTGTGTGTGTATGTATGTGCTGTGTTGTTTGTGTGTGTGTTTGGATTTTTGCTGCGTGTGTTATTTGTTTAGTGTGTGTGTGTGTTTGGATTTTTGCTGCGTGTGTTGTTTGTGTTTGTGTGTGTGTGTGTTTGGATTTTTGCTGTGTGTGTATGTATGTTCTGTGTTGTTTGTGTGTGTGTTTGGATTTTTGCTGCGTGTGTTGTTTGTGTATGTGTGTGTGTGTTTGGATTTTGCTGTGTGTGTATGTATGTGCTGTGTTGTTTGTGTATGTATGTGTGTGTTTGGATTTTTGCTGTGTTTGTATGCATTTGCTGTGTTGTTTGTGTGTGTGTTTGGATTTTTGCTGCGTGTGTTGTTTGTGTATGTGTGTGTTTGGATTTTTGCTGCGTGTGTTGTTTGTGTATGTGTGTGTGTGTGTTTGGATTTTTGCTGTGTTTGTATGCATTTGCTGTGTTGTTTGTGTGTGTGTTTGGATTTTTGCTGCGTGTGTTGTTTGTGTGTGTGTGTTTGGATTTTTGCTGTGTGTGTATGTATGTGCTGTGTTGTTTGTGTGTGTGTTTGGATTTTTGCTGCGTGTGTTGTTTGTGTGTGTGTGTGTGTTTGGATTTTGCTGTGTGTGTATGTATGTGCTGTGTTGTTTGTGTATGTGTGTGTGTGTTAGGATTTTTGCTGTGTTTGTATGCATTTGCTGTGTTGTTTGTGTGTGTGTTTGGATTTTTGCTGCGTGTGTTGTTTGTGTATGTGTGTGTTTGGATTTTTGCTGCGTGTGTTGTTTGTGTATGTGTGTGTGTGTGTTTGGATTTTTGCTGTGTTTGTATGCATTTGCTGTGTTGTTTGTGTGTGTGTTTGGATTTTTGCTGCGTGTGTTGTTTGTGTGTGTGTGTTTGGATTTTTGCTGCGTGTGTTGTTTGTGTGTGTGTGTTTGGATTTTTGCTGTGTGTGTATGCATTTGCTGTGTTGTTTGTGTGTGTGTTTGGATTTTTGCTGCGTGTGTTGTTTGTGTGTGTGTGTTTGGATTTTTGCTGTGTGTGTATGTATGTGCTGTGTTGTGTGTGTGTGTGTTTGGATTTTGCTGTGTGTGTATGTATGTGCTGTGTTGTTTGTGTATGTGTGTGTGTGTTAGGATTTTTGCTGTGTTTGTATGCATTTGCTGTGTTGTTTGTGTGTGTGTTTGGATTTTTGCTGCGTGTGTTGTTTGTGTATGTGTGTGTTTGGATTTTTGCTGCGTGTGTTGTTTGTGTATGTGTGTGTGTGTTAGGATTTTTGCTGTGTTTGTATGCATTTGCTGTGTTGTTTGTGTGTGTGTTTGGATTTTTGCTGCGTGTGTTGTTTGTGTGTGTGTGTTTGGATTTTTGCTGTGTGTGTATGTATGTGCTGTGTTGTTTGTGTGTGTGTTTGGATTTTTGCTGCGTGTGTTGTTTGTGTGTGTGTGTGTGTTTGGATTTTGCTGTGTGTGTATGTATGTGCTGTGTTGTTTGTGTATGTATGTGTGTGTTTGGATTTTTGCTGTGTTTGTATGCATTTGCTGTGTTGTTTGTGTGTGTGTTTGGATTTTTGCTGCGTGTGTTGTTTGTGTATGTGTGTGTGTGTTTGGATTTTTGCTGTGTGTGTATGTATGTGCTGTGTTGTTTGTGTGTGTGTTTGGATTTTTGCTGCGTGTGTTGTTTGTGTGTGTGTGTGTGTGTGTGTTTGGATTTTGCTGTGTGTGTATGTATGTGCTGTGTTGTTTGTGTATGTATGTGTGTGTTTGGATTTTTGCTGCGTGTGTTATTTGTGTATGTGTGTGTTTGGATTTTTGCTGCGTGTGTTGTTTGTGTTTGTGTGTGTGTGTGTGTGTGTTTGGATTTTTGTTGTGTGTGTATGTATGTTCTGTGTTGTTTGTGTGTGTGTTTGGATTGGATTTTTGCTGCGTGTGTTGTTTGTGTATGTGTGTGTGTGTTAGGATTTTTGCTGTGTGTATGCATGTGCTGTAGTGTTTGTGTGTGTGTTTGGATTTTTGCTGCGTGTGTTGTTTGTGTATGTGTGTGTGTGTTTGGATTTTTGCTGTGTGTGTATGTATGTGCTGTGTTGTTTGTGTGTGTGTTTGGATTTTTGCTGCGTGTGTTATTTGTTTAGTGTGTGTGTGTGTTTGGATTTTTGCTGCGTGTGTTGTTTGTGTTTGTGTGTGTGTGTGTTTGGATTTTTGCTGTGTGTGTATGTATGTTCTGTGTTGTTTGTGTGTGTGTTTGGATTTTTGCTGCGTGTGTTGTTTGTGTATGTGTGTGTGTGTTTGGATTTTGCTGTGTGTGTATGTATGTGCTGTGTTGTTTGTGTATGTATGTGTGTGTTTGGATTTTTGCTGTGTTTGTATGCATTTGCTGTGTTGTTTGTGTGTGTGTTTGGATTTTTGCTGCGTGTGTTGTTTGTGTATGTGTGTGTTTGGATTTTTGCTGCGTGTGTTGTTTGTGTATGTGTGTGTTTGGATTTTTGCTGTGTTTGTATGCATTTGCTGTGTTGTTTGTGTGTGTGTGTTTGGATTTTTGCTGCGTGTGTTGTTTGTGTGTGTGTGTTTGGATTTTTGCTGTGTGTGTATGTATGTGCTGTGTTGTTTGTGTGTGTGTTTGGATTTTTGCTGCGTGTGTTGTTTGTGTGTGTGTGTGTGTTTGGATTTTGCTGTGTGTGTATGTATGTGCTGTGTTGTTTGTGTATGTATGTGTGTGTTTGGATTTTTGCTGTGTTTGTATGCATTTGCTGTGTTGTTTGTGTGTGTGTTTGGATTTTTGCTGCGTGTGTTGTTTGTGTATGTGTGTGTGTGTTTGGATTTTTGCTGTGTGTGTATGTATGTGCTGTGTTGTTTGTGTGTGTGTTTGGATTTTTGCTGCGTGTGTTGTTTGTGTGTGTGTGTGTGTGTGTGTTTGGATTTTGCTGTGTGTGTATGTATGTGCTGTGTTGTTTGTGTATGTATGTGTGTGTTTGGATTTTTGCTGCGTGTGTTATTTGTGTATGTGTGTGTTTGGATTTTTGCTGCGTGTGTTGTTTGTGTTTGTGTGTGTGTGTGTGTGTTTGGATTTTTGTTGTGTGTGTATGTATGTTCTGTTGTTTGTGTGTGTGTTTGGATTTTTGCTGCGTGTGTTGTTTGTGTATGTGTGTGTGTGTTAGGATTTTTGCTGTGTGTATGCATGTGCTGTAGTGTTTGTGTGTGTGTTTGGATTTTTGCTGCGTGTGTTGTTTGTGTATGTGTGTGTGTGTGTTTGGATTTTTGCTGTGTTTGTATGCATTTGCTGTGTTGTTTGTGTGTGTGTGTTTGGATTTTTGCTGCGTGTGTTGTTTGTGTGTGTGTGTTTGGATTTTTGCTGTGTGTGTATGTATGTGCTGTGTTGTTTGTGTGTGTGTTTGGATTTTTGCTGCGTGTGTTGTTTGTGTGTGTGTGTGTGTTTGGATTTTGCTGTGTGTGTATGTATGTGCTGTGTTGTTTGTGTATGTATGTGTGTGTTTGGATTTTTGCTGTGTTTGTATGCATTTGCTGTGTTGTTTGTGTGTGTGTTTGGATTTTTGCTGCGTGTGTTGTTTGTGTATGTGTGTGTGTGTTTGGATTTTTGCTGTGTGTGTATGTATGTGCTGTGTTGTTTGTGTGTGTGTTTGGATTTTTGCTGCGTGTGTTGTTTGTGTGTGTGTGTGTGTGTGTGTTTGGATTTTGCTGTGTGTGTATGTATGTGCTGTGTTGTTTGTGTATGTATGTGTGTGTTTGGATTTTTGCTGCGTGTGTTATTTGTGTATGTGTGTGTTTGGATTTTTGCTGCGTGTGTTGTTTGTGTTTGTGTGTGTGTGTGTGTGTTTGGATTTTTGTTGTGTGTGTATGTATGTTCTGTTGTTTGTGTGTGTGTTTGGATTGGATTTTTGCTGCGTGTGTTGTTTGTGTATGTGTGTGTGTGTGTTTGGATTTTTGCTGTGTGTGTATGTATGTTCTGTGTTGTTTGTGTGTGTGTTTGGATTTTTGCTGCGTGTGTTGTTTGTGTATGTGTGTGTGTGTTTGGATTTTTGCTGTGTGTGTATGTATGTGCTGTGTTGTTTGTGTGTGTGTTTGGATTTTTGCTGCGTGTGTTGTTTGTGTATGTGTGTGTGTGTTAGGATTTTTGCTGTGTGTATGCATGTGCTGTAGTGTTTGTGTGTGTGTTTGGATTTTTGCTGCGTGTGTTGTTTGTGTATGTGTGTGTGTGTTTGGATTTTTGCTGTGTGTGTATGTATGTGCTGTGTTGTTTGTGTGTGTGTTTGGATTTTTGCTGCGTGTGTTATTTGTTTAGTGTGTGTGTGTGTTTGGATTTTTGCTGCGTGTGTTGTTTGTGTTTGTGTGTGTGTGTGTGTTTGGATTTTTGCTGTGTGTGTATGTATGTTCTGTGTTGTTTGTGTGTGTGTTTGGATTTTTGCTGCGTGTGTTGTTTGTGTATGTGTGTGTGTGTTTGGATTTTTGCTGTGTGTGTATGTATGTGCTGTGTTGTTTGTGTGTGTGTTTGGATTTTAGCTGCGTGTGTTGTTTGTGTATGTGTGTGTGTGTTAGGATTTTTGCTGTGTGTATGCATGTGCTGTAGTGTTTGTGTGTGTGTTTGGATTTTTGCTGCGTGTGTTGTTTGTGTATGTGTGTGTGTGTTTGGATTTTTGCTGTGTGTGTATGTATGTGCTGTGTTGTTTGTGTGTGTGTTTGGATTTTTGCTGCGTGTGTTATTTGTTTAGTGTGTGTGTGTGTTTGGATTTTTGCTGCGTGTGTTGTTTGTGTTTGTGTGTGTGTGTGTGTTTGGATTTTTGCTGTGTGTGTATGTATGTTCTGTGTTGTTTGTGTGTGTGTTTGGATTTTTGCTGCGTGTGTTGTTTGTGTATGTGTGTGTGTGTTTGGATTTTTGCTGTGTGTGTATGTATGTGCTGTGTTGTTTGTGTGTGTGTTTGGATTTTAGCTGCGTGTGTTATTTGTTTAGTGTGTGTGTGTGTTTGGATTTTTGCTGCGTGTGTTGTTTGTGTGTGTGTGTTTGGATTTTTGCTGTGTGTGTATGTATGTTCTGTGTTGTTTGTGTGTGTGTTTGGATTTTTGCTGCGTGTGTTGTTTGTGTTTGTGTGTGTGTGTGTGTTTGGATTTTTGCTGTGTGTGTATGTATGTTCTGTGTTGTTTGTGTGTGTGTTTGGATTTTTGCTGCGTGTGTTGTTTGTGTTTGTGTGTGTGTGTGTGTTTGGATTTTTGCTGTGTGTGTATGTATGTTCTGTGTTGTTTGTGTGTGTGTTTGGATTTTTGCTGCGTGTGTGTTTGGATTTTTGCTGCGTGTGTTGTTTGTATTTGTGTATGTGTGTGTGTGTGTGTGTGTGTGTTTGGATTTTTGCTGTGTGTGTATGTATGTGCTGTGTTGTTTGTGTGTGTTTGCTGCGTGTTTGGATTTCTTCCTAACTCGGTCCGATCAACCACATCTCTCACAACATTAAAAAACGACTTAAAACCCATCTCTTCTGTGAATACTTGATAGACAAATAAGAAAAAAAACTAACTCTTTCCATCCACAGGTATTATTTTATTTTATTTTGCTTTGTTGTGCAAGCACTGTCAAACTTGTGCAGAGGCTGCAGCTTTTACCAGAGGGGAACTGGAATCCCCTGGTTAGTCCTGGTTTCCCTCTGAGGTTTTTTTTCTCCTCCAATAGAGTTTTGGGTTCCTCACCAACATTAGCATACTGTTTTGCACTATTTGCCTGGCCGGGGAGGGATTGCTAGAATTTTATAGTTCTTTAATTAACACTGCATATAGGAATTTATAGTCTGTCGGATATTTGACCTGTGTTTTGACTTGCATAACCTTATATGTTTCGCTTATGGTCAAAGTTTTCTTGTACAGCTGCTTTGAAACAATGAAAAATGGGAAAAGCGCTATATAAATAAAGTTGACTTGACTTGACTTGGCTTTTGTATTAGCACCTATTGTATTATTGCTCCTGTATGACATCGCTTTATTGCTCCCTGAACTCCCTGTAAGTCGCTTTGGATAAAAGCGTCAGCTAAATGACTAAATGTAAATGTGTTGTTTGTGTATAAGTGCTTTGTTGTCTATTTGCTTTGTTGTGTGTGTGTGTGTGTGCTGTGTGTGATCTCTGCTGTTGTGTGTGATCTCTGCTGTTGTGTGTGATCTCTGCTGTTGTGTGTGTTCTCTGCTGTGGTGTGTTTAGTTGTGTGTGTGTGTGTGTGTGTGTGTGTGTGTGACCGCAGGTTCTCTTGTCCATAATCAGACTTTGAGTGCACAAAACTGTGTGATATTGATTAGACATGGTGAGAGCATTTTCAATTATCGCACAGAGAAAGAGGCTAATGAAATGTAGCCATGCGCTAATCACCCAGATTTGAGAGAGCTGGCGAATGAAACCACTGAAGACTCGCACACCTGATTCAGCGTTCTGTTTTCTACACATCCCTCCCCTTAATCTCATTCAAATGAGCATAATAAACATGTTTCCTGAGAGAAATGACAGCCCGACGGGAAGCAAATTTTCTTTGATAAAATATTTAGATGTACAAACAGATCTGTATGTAATATTAAACACTTTTCAAAAGACGTACTGTTTTTCTCACCTTTTGATTAAGATTATGCATGCGACAGAGGTTTATCTCGGTCTCTTGAATTGTTTCATTGTGTTTTGGATATACAGTGGCCCCAAAAACTTTGCTACACAAGTGGCATTTTTTGTTGAAGAAATATTTCATAACACACTTGTAGATTTAGTGAATAATTTTCTAAATTAAGTGTTTGAAACTTGATGGGTGTCTATGTAGGATGTTAGTTGGTTTGATGTTTTCTTGTTTGACAAGATTTTATTGTCACTTATAATTACAATAATCACTTACAAATAAAGTGTAACAATTAATTAGTCTGTCTTTTTTATACGAAGCACATGCAGCAATATGTCAAATACTGTAATGCCTCTTACACTCGTGTTGACTGATGCGTTTGTATGTGCAGCACCACATTGCAGACACGAACATAGCCGAGCGGATCCTCACATTCCACAATGACTCATACTTTCATTGGTCTCTGAACGTCGTGGTGATGACACTTAGGTTTCCATAACACACTATGTAGATGCACTGTTTTTGGTTGTTTTTACAAACATATGCAGTTTCTTCACTTAAAATGATGAAAGTGCGGTTTATTGGGATAAAAGCGTCTGCAAAATAACCAACACGAAAAAGAGTAGTATGAAGAACATCCTTTTAAAGTCATAGTATGTAACACTATAAAACCCAATAATTCATGTTGACATATGTTTGACATAAAATGAACAAGACGAACGTGACGTGTTGAAGCATCTAACGCAGATGCGTTCAGGACCATGGACAGCTCTGCGATGACATCACAGAAATGAGCCCAAACTCAGATTACGCAACAAGTAACTCGCCAATATTTTAGTGCGGTAGAATTAGTTTTTTTAGAGAGTGTTTTTAAAAGCATGGAATTCACTCATGTGATATCACCGGAAAGGATACTCGCTGTTGAGTTACTCAGGAAGCATTCTTGCAGTGCCATCGGCCAATCACTCTTCAGTGATTCATCACATGGTGTTTACGGCACAGGTGACTGGCTACCAAAAACTGCCAAGAACTGCAAGCCAATAAGAAAGCATGTCGTGTCAAGTTCACGCTCCAGTCGGCCTTTAAGATGAATGGGGTTGCGAACAGATAGCGCTCTTCAGGTACTGTAGACCGCCTGGGGTTGTGCATATGTGTCGGAATATCATTTGTCTTTGAATGAAGATGTGAATATGCTTTTGGCTTGTGATGAATGCAAGGAGATCAATCCTTGTTTAGTACACAGACAGTTAAAGCATTATGCTGTCTGCTCTGTGTGATGAATGAACTCTTTTATGCAATGAGCGTCTGTGATGAAAAGACTCGCAGTGAGAACTTTTGCATAAGTGCTTCGTTTGGTATCTTCGGTGAAGTGCAGCGCATCTCGGCCGGGGATCTCTGCCAGATGGACACACACACACACACACACTCAAAAAAATTAAACGTTGGATTTACTTAAAAAAACTTTGTCAAGTGGGTTCCACAGAGCTTTGTCAAGTAATCTCAACAAACAAAATGTAAGTTGTATTTACTAAAAAAGTTTGTGTAAAGTTGACAATATAAATGTTGTATGAACTAAAGAAAACCTAGTAAAGTCACTATTACATATACATAATGTTATGTTGTATGAACTAAAGAAATCCTAGTAAAGTCACTATTACATATACATAATGTTATGTTATATGAACTAAAGAAATCCTAGTAAAGTCACTATTACATATACATAATGTTAAGTTGTATGAACTAAAGAAATCCTAATAAAGTCACTATTACATATACATAATGGTATGTTGTATGAACTTAAGAAATCCTAGTAAAGTCACTATTACATATACATAATGTTATGTTGTATGAACTAAAGAAAACCTAGTAAAGTCACTATTACATATACATAATGGTATGTTGTATGAACTAAAGAAATCCTAGTAAAGTCACTATTAAATATACTTAATGTTATGCTAAATTTACGAACATTTAGTGTGCAATAAACATTTAAGGATTTCAGTTGCTTTGTAAATAGAAGCCATACAAGTGTTCAAGAAAACCATTAAATAATCAGACTTACAATTTTTCAGAAACAAATAGCTTTTTATTTGCAATACAAACAAGTCTTGCACTTTTTTTTTTCTTCAATAAATTCTACAAGCATGACAATTCGTGTCTAACCCCCCCCAAGTGCTACAGAACTTGACCCTCATAGAAAGGAATGAGGCATGTTTTTTTATACCAAAAAAATAAACACAAAAACAATATTGTTTTTCAAACAGCAGTATTGTACTGGAATTAAACTAAACATCAGTTAATTATTCCATAAGTTTATTTGTAAGTACCTGCATTTTGTGTGAAAGTTTGCTTGCATCAAGTTCCAGTAACACCTTTTGAAGAAACTCAAAGGTGTACTTGAGATCACATGGATAGCTAAGATTCAAGGTATATATTACTCCCAAGAGGAGAGCACAAGCCTTGGTGACATCTCGTAGATCTTGAAGCACTTTCACTCCTTCAACAATGATCCCATCATCCATTGGTGGTTGTTGAGGTCCTGCACCTTCAGCTCGGACAATGAAAATTCCAATGACTGTATTAGCCATGTCTCTCTCAGCTTTCTCCAAGTCATTGTCCTAAAACAAATAACAAAAGTTAATTAGTTTTAAAACATGAAACCTACTTTGACAACAACACGTCCTATATTAATATCATAATGAATAGAATAGGTTTAAAAAAATGACAGTCACTTAAAGGGCTTCTTACACTGTATATGTGGCAAGTGTAATATTTTTAATATGCGTTTTAGATCACATATATGCTCCCTCTTTTCTGTTGATTCTAACTACAGGAAACATGCGGAATATGCATGCACCCATACTGAATGGGTCCTTAATTTTAGCTTGAACTAATTTAAGTGTGTAATTTAATGTTTTATTTTAATATTAGTTTAAATAAAAATACAACTTAAAGTTTAGAATCAAACTGCCTTATGTTGTGTATGCAATTGTGCACTGAATGTCAGGTCCCGGGTTTGATCTCCCTTCATGTTCTCACTCCCCTTTCCATGTGCACAGCTGATGCAGCTTGGCAATCAGCTGAGCGGCTCAGCAGCGAACAGCTGTTTCTTATCGCTCTCATTATTTTCCTCCCTTTATATTCCTCTCTGTTTCTCTCCTTCGTTGCTGTTGCGTTGTATTAACTACCTCACTCTAGCCTCTTGCCTTGTTGGATTATTTATGCTAACCTTGCTCTCTTCTAGTTATAGTTTTTGCACTGGATTATTGTTTTGGACTGGGCTGCCGCTTAGATCCGGATTCTCTCTGTTAGTCTGCCCCGGTTTGGATTACGAGTTTTGCCTTTTCCCTCTGGACTCTGTTTGCACCTCGACCGACCCTTGCCTGTTGTGCTTCCTCTTTTGGATTATCCCTTCTGACTCTGATTGCACCTCGACTGACCACCTGCCTGCCTGACCTTGCATCTGCTTTGCCCTGAACTGTCTGAAGCTCTGCTTCTTGTCTTGCTTTTTGATTAAAACATTATTATTTGAGTCCTTGCCTTCAGTACCTGACACTGAAAATTACCAAATAGCCCCACCTATTAACCCATAGAGTCCAACCAGCACCAATACAAGTATTACCGGTTTCAACTAAGGATAGCATTAGGGGTGTGCGATATCACTATTTTTGATCATGGGCGATTAAATTGTCTCCACGATGTGCTTTTGAATAAATATCGTAGTATCATGCAACCATAAGTACATTTTTTCATTTAATATTCATTTGTAAATCTAATTTCTTTTTTGAATGCCATCTTCGCCACTTTGGGCTAAATGTCTGCCATTCTTTTTGTTACTTTGTAAGGCTTTGTTTTTAAAATAGGGAAATTCGTTTGGCTGCAATGAAGATTTTTTGCCATATCGCCCACCCCTAGATAGCATACCGGCATGAAAATTATGACATCATGGCAAGACTAATATCTAGTCTAGTAGATACTGAACTTTCTATGATTAGAAATAATTCCTTGGATAACTTACTATATATTCCTTCATGAGCTTCTCATTATCTTAATTAAGATACACAGAAAGTGCTTTGAGAATGCAAGCTCTCCGAGTCATGTCAAATCACGTGATCGCTTGCTTTTTGAAACTGTAATGTTCTGCACGTTGGTTGCTTCTGACGGAGTAATGGTTTGTGCGGCCTATACGCACGTGAAAATATGAAAATATACATTTCAGTGTGATAAGCAACATAAACGCGCACTGAGTAATGGTTTGTGCGTCCTATACGCACGTGAAAATATGAAAATATACATTTCAGTGTCATAAGCAACATAAACGCGCACATCAATCTGATTAACTTAACGTTATTTTGCGTTCATGCAAACAGAAAATCATCTATCGGAATGAATTCATTTCGTTTAACCGCAGCTTATGACATAAACTGACATATTAAAGTAATACAATTACATAGTGTTTTATTGGGTATTATTTTTCAGGATGGCAAATGATTTAAACAAAATATTCATACCTCACAAAGTCGCCACTGTTGTCAGCTCCTCAACGTTCGTCTGTCTTTGGCGCTGCTGCATTTACATACGTTGTGTACAAAGGGACATCCTGTTTTTTTTGTGCGTGTTTGTGCGTTTCACTGAACAATGATTTGTTGACTGAACAAAAACACCTAAAGTTAAAATGACAAGACACGGCCAATTATTTTTTTAAATATAAATAACTAGTTAAACATATTTTATCCACTGAAAGAAATGACAAAACAGTGTTTTTTTTATAATTAAGTTAATTTTATGCACTGAAAGAAAAAAGAAAACTCAACCTGCATTTCAAGACTCCGACAAAAACCCATAACGTAAAGTGCAAATACTATTTGGTCTTCTACATCAGTTAATTATTTTTGACAGCATTTATCGAGATGTCAACTGATTTCAAAATATTAATACCTTACAAAGTTCCCAAAACATTCGATCTGGTTCGTCTGCCTTTCACAGCTCAGCTCAGCTCATCTCATCTAAAATGCAAAACACGTATATTCTCTGACATAAACTGACATCTCGACGTAATAAAACTTTTATTGCCAGTATTTTTCAGGATGGAAAATGATTTAAGCAAAATATTCATACCTCACAAATTAAGTCGCCAATGTCGTCATCCCCTCTCAACGACAACGTTCGTCTGTCTTTGGCGCTGCTGCATTTGCATACGGTGTGTGCAAAGGGACATACCGTTTTGGTTTTCTTGTATTTGTGCGTTTCACTGAACAATGATTTGTATTCTGAACAAAAATGTCTAAAGTAAATATGACAAGACACGGTCTTTTGTTGAAATTACTAAGTTAAATTAATTCTATGCAGTTACTTGTGTTTTTTAAGTAAAGTGAACAATAAATTATTTAGTAAAACTGACACCAACCAAGTTTATTTTTTTGAGTGCACACACACACAGACAGAGAGAGATGGACAGGTACAAGTTTGATTAATGCTCTTTTTGCATTAAAGGACCATTAAATGCCCTCCTCACCAATAAATCAATCACCAATTCATACATATCTTGCACTCTCTCTTTCCCTTTGCTGCTCACTCTCTTTCTATTCTCTCTTTGTGTTCCCTCTCTCTCCTTCTTTATTAAATTCTCTCTCTCTTTAAAATTTTGCCCTGTTCTCTCTTTCTCACCCCCTCTCTGTGTTTTCTCCCTCTGTTCTTTCTTTCTGTGCATTCTGCTGTTTAACTCTCTGATCACACTCTGAAAATGAGAACAGATTTACAACCCTGCTTGGAATCCACTATTGCGAGGATTAAAGGAAAGAGAGAGAGAGAATTTAATGAAAGAATTTAGAAAGGAAGTGTTGTGGAGGAATCAATAAGGAGAGAAACAGGAAGTGGGCAGCAGGAAACGTAAAAAAGGGGAAATAAAAAGCACATATTGGATTGGATGGATCAATAAGGAAATAGATTAAAAGAATAGCCGATGTGTGTCTGATGATTGTCCAGAAACCAATAGATTTGTGTTTGCTGATTGGACAACAGTCAACAGATCCCTGACTGATGATTGGCTGGTGGCCAGTAGCTCTGTAACCTTTGCATTCTGGGAAACAGAGGCCTGCATTCGGTCCTTGTAGGGGGTGGTTAAGTCGGTCCCTCGCTTCAGTGTGTACTCAAGCGTGTCTCAACTGTTGTGTGAGGAAGTGTGTTTGACGCCTGGTAAAATCACATTCTTTTACCCATCTCTTCGGCGAATACTTCTTTCGTTGAAACTAGTAACTTTGTATTTTTTTTTTTTTGACATATTTGACATATCGCTTATTGCTCCCCTCCTTTGTATAAAAGCGTCTGCTAAATGACTAAATGTACCTCACTGACTGAGAATCTTCAGGGTTTTGAGAATTCAGGACAAACATGAAACGCGTTACCTTTCACTTTCCACAACAGGGAAGCAGATTTCACGATTATCTTTCCTCTGTCATCTCTTCTTTTGCTTCCTCACTTCACTGGTGAACTGCTAAATGTAGCTTAATAAATCATGTTCGCATTCATAATTGATGAGCAACACCCCACTTCTCAAACACACACACACACACACACAAATGCACATGGAATATTAAACCCCTCTGAAAGTAATGTGTCGGGTTTGTATTATCGTAATTGTACATTGACTGTCTGTAGTTGGATTTTGGATTTTCACTTTGTCACGAGTGTGTATTGCACGTTTACATTGTGCAAACTGACGTAGAAAAAACAGCACAGTCACACGACCAGATTGGTTAGCATTTCATATATTAATTTATTTATTCATAGATTGATCAAAGTTGTAGTTTAGTACCCCAATACTAGCAGATTGATTTGATTGAGTTTCTTCATTCAACATTATTTAATGGAAATTTTGCATTTAAATGTGCAACTTTTTAGATTGTAAGTGCAAATGCCCGAAATAATAAAAAAAAAATCTCACAGATATCATATATTGACATATTAATATCTTCATGACTGTATGTTGCTACATTACAAGTGATATACAGACAATCCATAAATCACGATATCACAGTAAACATGATGATTAGATTCACAGCATTAGATGCCCACGAATATATGTGACATGCAACCGTAAGGATGTGTATTATGTTCTTTTGATTATAAAGGACAAGCATCAGTCTGGTGTAAATCTCTCACACGGGATGGCGCTGTACATCGGTTAGGTTTGTGAGTGGAATTTCTCTCTGAATTCTTCTCTGTCCGGGACAGCAGTGAGGCGTCCTGAAGGCATTCCCAACATCATTCCGCATGAACAAGTACAACACACAGTCCGCAATCGGGTTCAACGTAAGATGAATAACAGCAAGTTTGTAACCATAACTAGTTGAATAACCAATGATCAAATACAGCACATTTAAAATAATGATAGGAAGGATTGTGAAGGTGTAACTGAGCAGAACAAAGAACAAACTGACCAACACTAACTGCCTCTTAACAGAAGTTACAGATTGAGAATGAGAGAGTGCTCTGTATGCACCCACAAAACAAATAATGATCACGATGTAAAAAATTAAGGGCATGATCACCAACAGGTAATTTCTGAATAATAGACCAAGTTGAGAAATAATAAATGCAGATAACCAGCCAATCAGAGAAGTGCACACGATACATTTTGCCGAGCGGTGAGATCTGTACCAAACAGGATGAGCGATCAGAAGATATCGCTCTACGGCTACACATGTCGTGAAATACGGACCAGTTAATAAAGTCATAAAGAAAGGTAATATGAAATATAATTCTACTCTGTCGAAGAAAATAACTGGTGTAGCGCAAGCAATCATTATGAGGTCTGTAATGAGTAGATTTATGACAAACACCGGAGCGCCTTGACCAGATTTGATGAGAAAGAAAACTACGTAAATGGCCGCACAGATCAAGAGAATTTCAATGCTTAAGATGATCGATGCATAAATAATATCGGCTGTATATTGTAAGGTCGAGGAGCTATTGTAGTTTATATCAGATCTGCTATTGTAAACTGTGGTGTTAAAGACATCGGTTTCCATTGCAGGTGAGACTTAGAAATGAACCACGGATGACGATATGTTGTTATCATGCAAGTAAATGCCAGACCTAGGTTTTACAATTTTTTAGACACGTTGACGAACGCATTGGTTGTCATTTAAAGCACATTGAATCAGCATTATCAGATGGTATAGAAAATGCCTCTTGTCCTTTCATCTTCATGCACTTCTTATTCTCACATGCTCGTCTTCATCCTACCATATAAAAGAGAAGAAAAACACACTGTAAATTGTAAGTTAATGTCTGTAACGTAAAAAACAACAATATTTTAAACAAAATATTTAATTCTACAAATTAGCACACATTTGGGGCTTTTATTGTTTTGGAAATTACACTGCTTTGTTTTGTATTTTCAGTCTTGGTTGCACCTCTGTACTGAACTTCCTGAAGAATATTGTAGGCCAGCTAGAAAACTTCTGGTGAACTCTCAGTAAATGGTATATCTTCAATTTTCTGATGTATAGCTTTAACAGCACCAATAGTGTATTACTAAGTTTGTTTAAACATAAAACAAAATGACGAAATAAAAATGTGCCATGATTTATAAACTTTGTGTACGCGAGTTGGCTTATCAAAAACCAGCAAGTACTTGTGCACATAGTGACTTTAGTATCTGGAAAAATGTACCTTTAATACGTAGTCATCAATATAAATCATCAGTACTTATTTTTCAAGTAAAGAATGACCTTTTCCCAAAACACAGCATCACATGGATTTCATTACGTGCGACTGTCAACTAAGGGTGTTTTCACACTTGGGTCCTCTTTACAGAACCAAACCCCTTTACCATGGGTTTATTATAGTAAATTTAGTATAAATAAAAATATAGTAAACGTTAGCAGTTAGTAAGAGTTTGTGCTCTGTAAAAAGGCACTGAAATTTACTTAAACTACAATGCTATATTAAGAATCATGTGTATTAAAAACAGATAAATTTGTGCAATGAATAGAGCCGGGCTTCGGCACAGTATGCTAAAACGCGAGCATTGCAATCTGTGATATGTGTTTAGTACCATATACTGTTTAACACAATAAAAATACACAATACAGTAAAATACACATTATCAGATCATAACACTTCAGATAAAGTCTTAATCCCAGTCAATTATTCGTGAAGCGGCTAGTCAGTTATAAAATATTGATCTTACCTTCACTCCTCCAGGTCTTAGGAATGACACGACGTCTGACTGAAAACCTTCTTTTATAATGTACGGATCTGTGAATAAATAAAGCCTTGCACAAACTCTAACAAATGCTATCCATTAGAAAGCTTTTATCATGTGGTTTGCATATGAGAGCTGAAAACAATTTCGTCCATTTAGAACCACAAATGTGTTGCCACTTCTTCATTCATTAACACAGAAAGCCACTTCTACAGATTTACAAGTTATCCTCATGCCACCTCATTTGAACTTGAGCTCATTGGTCGGTTTCCATGGATATGCAATCTTGCAAAAAACAGTACATGTTCACAACTATGTATGTACATTTAATTGAATTGACTGGGCAGAATTATAGCGTACACATGAAGCGGCTACACAGGTCAAGAAGTACACACCAATGAAATAAGCAAAGATCAAAACGGCCTTAAAAATACTAAAGTTGAATGTGAATACAAAGCTGTCGGTGCTTAGAAAGCAAAAGCTGTATCTGATGTGTTGTTACGGTAGTTTAAATCCACTGCTATTGTAAAGAGTGCTGTTAAACTCCAATGAAAGGTTTTCATTGCAGGCGAGACTAGTAGAACCAATGAAGATTGTTGTTGCTCCACAATCTGGAAAGCTTGCCCTTTAAAAACATAAGGTTTGATTTTTTACTTTAAACACATTCAATAAGATGATATTATTATTAAAAAGATGTAATACGTCAGAATGGGATGTCTCTTGTTTTTATCTTCACGCTGTGGCACTATGAGAGGTCGAGGATCTTTCTTTGGGGCATTTCTTCAAAAATACAACATGAGAATTTCTCCAGTAAGCATGCAGGGTGTCCACAAAAGGAGTCTCAATTTGCTGTATGTCTCTTCGGCATCAAAAGGTCAACTTTAAGTTGTTTACTGCTTTCCTCTTCTAGCCATGCAAGAGCTCCTTCTCTCACATAACAATATATCTTGTCAGTTGGCAGCTGTCCCTCTCGTTCAGGCTGTCAGGGCTTTGTAGTTCTTAACAGGAAGCCATCTTGCCCCCCAGCTTGTGGCAACCTGGGAGTTGTAGCTCTTTCCAAGACGCCCTCTTGTTCCAGCCATCGTAAGGGAATGTATCTTTCCTCTAACTTACGCCCTCCCATGATGCCACAACGCACTTCTTATTTCCATGTGTTACTCTTTGTGCAATGCTGTTGTTTATCAAGATCCTTTTACTAAACAATGTGTATTGTAAATATGATTTTATTTAGCTTTTGTTAGTGCATTCTTAACACCTAATAGTATTACATATTTGCGTGATATGTGTCTGCCATATGTTGGGTAAACTTTAAGCATCACCCTTCAAGGTATAACACATTAACAGCTGTACAGAGATTTATAATGTTCATGGCATACTTTAGAGTAAATACTAACAATGACAACTGAATCATCATAATAATGGAAGATTATTCATGAGTTTTTATTGAGATATAAAATATTGATCCACGGTTATTTTATAATGATCAGTGCCCGTGTTTATCAAGCTTCTCGAAGTGCCATTTTAGTCTTCAGTGCTGAGAATTCATGACATTTACTCCTACTTCCAAACTTAAGTTATCACATTTCTTAAAGCTAAGAATCACTCTTACTTTCCCAGATATTTAAGACAGCTCGAGAGGTCTCTCAAGTGCTTACTAGGGGCTTATGATGGCGCTGAGGAGACAGATGGCTTGGCCATCATATGTTTTTTGACACTTAAGTCAAAGTTTAAGACTACACTTAGGGGCATATTTGAGACGTTTAATACATACGGGCAGTGGCGGCTGGTGAAAAATATTCTCGGTGGGGCTGTGCCATACTTTTTTGTTTCCGTAACCATCGCAATAAAATCACCGCAATTCTGTGGCCGTCATCCAGCTGCGTAGCAATGTTCACCCTTCCTAATATGGCTAGCTTTACAGAGTTATCCATATGTGCCCTGGTGTTCTCGTGTTTCTTTACCTTCTCTGACAGGTGCTTCATATCCCTCACTCCGGTAACTGTCCATGCTGGATCTGTCCCCGTCGTTTTAAAAAGCAAGCACGGAAAGCAAAATAAAGCATTAGCATGGGTGCACCCAGCTAGCCAAGCCTTCCTGGTGTACCAGCTATGGGAGAAGCCTCGCATATACTGCTTCCCTTTTTCGCTAGCCTGCTGTTTGATTGAGAGGTCAGGTTGATCTGGGCCCAGCTCTTTCACCCGAACTTTCTCCGACAAAGTTCTCCTCTCAAACGGATCTTGGAGGAGAGATTTCACCGAGTTAGGGTTGGGTCTTGGAGGAGTAACGTCCGCGCTCGCCATTGTCGTTTAGTAAAAATGGCGCCCCTAGAGCCCAGTCCTTATTTTATCAGGGCTTGGGGCGATAAAATGATCGCCCTTCTTGGATTCTATTTAAGAACGCTGATTGGCTAAATTTTATGTCATACATTCATATCTTAAATTAGCAATTGGCTTAACTGCTACATAGACCCGCCTCCTTGGGGCGCTTTCTCTATCGCCCCAGAGCTGATGAAGCGGTCAGACAGGCAGAGGAAAGGTTGCAAATATGATTTTGTATCATATTTTACATGTATTACTGGGTGCATTCCATATTTAAAACACACAAATATTGACATACTGATGTTTTTCTCATTATTATTACTATTTTTGTTTTAATTTTTTTTTTTTTTTTTTTGTGGCTTAAGGGGGCGGCGCCCTAGCGCCCTCTATTGGCCGGCCGCCACTGCATACGGGCCTAGAACTGCACAAATGCTAACAAATGCAACCCATTACAGAGCTTGTGGTTAGTAGATGAGAGCTGAAAACAGTTTTGTTCATTTGGAACCACAAATGTGTTACCACTTCCATCTGCATTAACAAAGAGTTTCCATTTTATGTTGCGAAATAAGCTTATGCGCAAAATTGGAATATCGCATGAAAACTTTTCCAAAAAGCACCGTTTCCATTCAACTAGTCTACCGTCACTTCCTAATAAACTCTCTTAATAAAAGTAAGAGAAGTCACTGAATATAATAATTTTCATATGTAATAATACCCGAGCAAGCCGACGATTACCAAACACAATTAATGCGGTGCTTTTGTGGATGCATGCTGTTTGGGAAGACAATTACAGAAATACGTGGACGACTTTGCTCAGGCCTTTAAGAATGACCATAGCAACATTTCTGATGCTGCAAGATCAGTATTCTGGTTAAACTCAACAGGCTGTTCATTATCGAAATAAAATAGTTATTGACATTATAATAATTATTATATGTGCTTTTAAATTAAATATATAAACGCAACAGGTCAACAGGATTGTTTCCTATTAGCGCTTGAGGAGCGGGATCTGCCAAATGAGGTCACGGATCTGATTTCGGAGATGCCGGATCCGGCTTGTTCCGGCACAAATTAAGCCCTGGTTATACCGCAGTGCAAAATAGTGTTTCCCAAACCCTGTCACCGTTAAGACGGAAGAACATGAACATACTTCTGGAAATATGCACTGTTAGCCAGACGGACGCGGCGGGTGCTCTTCACGGGACTAATACAGTAATATTAAATAACCGCTCTTTTAATGTATGTGTATGATGATTTTGTCATACGATGTGGCGATGCTTGAAAGCGACTGTCGTTTACATACATGAGTCGTGTTTAATTACTATTATGTAATTGTTTGTAATGTCTGACAGCATAATACATCAATGAGACTGACTTTACTGGGAACTCATATTAAATACGTGACAGACAGTTCTTACAGTAGAAGCTAAAGTACCAAAACCTAGTCTCTGACATCTTAAATATGCTAATTCGTACATCAAGAATCGATTCTGAATGGAAAAGTGAGGGACCAAACGATCCACACCCCTAGTTTTAATGCACATAAATGAGGGAGTGGTGGCCGTGGGGAGAAATTAGTGGTTCTCAATGGACAACACTGATCTCATCTCCTAACACTGGTAAAAGCACTTATAATGTTAATGAATATGGCCAGGGGTCTTCTGTACTGTATGGCACCAGATTCAGCTTACAGCAGGTTACAGTAACAAGCTTGTGACGGTAAGATTGGACCGTTCTGTACATCTTAATATACTTTGTTTAAATAATTAAACATGCTATGTTTTGGAATTTAGAGGAATCGTCTTTAGTTGTGTACAATTTGTATTGCATACAAACCTGCCATGTTTATTTAACTTCATTTCAAAGCAAAAGAGGAGTTATACTTTCATCTTTTAAGTATTTACTGTATGTCGATGCGGTCTTGATAGGTTTTGTCTATATTTTACCCAACCTCGGCTTGAAAGAACTGTGTAGGGTCTCTCTGTTGTGTCATTTGTTGAATTCCAAATTAATATCATGTTTTCTTTTGACACCTAGTGGCATTAACATCAGAAGACACAAATTCAAAAGGAGAAGAAAACAACGTTTCCACCAAATTTTCCATATCTGTTTTAAGATGATGGAGACCCTCCGGTCAGAGTTTAACACGACTTCTGTTTCCACGCGCAATGCTTCTGATCTACACAACATCACTACTGTTAACTCTGACGACCAAGTGACCGCAAACTTCATCTACACATTGATCGTCTCGAGCGTCGAGCTTCCTATGATCTGCTTGGCTGTTCATGCAATTTACGTTCTTGTGGAATCCGGTCACGCCGCTCCGGTTTTCGTCATAAATCTGCTCATTTCAGATCTGGTTCAGATTGTCAGTTCATTATGCATCGACACATCTCTGATGTTGAAATGGCCTTTGTTACAACCTGGATTGTATATGTTTTTTTTGGCTATTCTCACTAACGTGTATTTCGTGCTATGTATAGCTGTAGAGAGATATGTTTTGATCGCTCATTCGGCTTGGCAAAGGTCTCATAACTCGACTGTCATGATTCTGCCTAATCTTGTCTTGGTTTTCTGGTCTAGGGGCAGAATCATGACAGACCCACGTGTTTTATGTGGAGAGAAACATATGTTCAATCAGGACATGATATGTGTTCTCTCCAGTCTCGTCATTGGCCCCGCCCCTCTCGTTCCTAGTATTGCTTTCCTCCTGTGTCTCTTTACCCACACCTGCCCATTGTTAATTATCCTTTGTCTGTCTCCCTATAAAACATCCTCGTGTTCATTGTCCTGTGCTCGTTCATTGTATGTGGTACGTGTTTCTTGGGATGTACTCATATGCCAGTCTTGTTACTGTGTACCTGAAGCCGTCTCAAGTCAAGTCTTAGTGTTTGTATTTTCTAGTCCTGTCGAGTGTTAGTCTTCAGTTTGTAGTGTTTGTTATTGTGTACTGTCTTTTACCCCCTCGTGGGTGTTTGTTTTCTGTTTTGTTATTTATTAAAGTCTTTTGTTAACCCCTTCATCCCCGTGTCTGCCTGCACCTGGGTTCTTCCCTTACCAGTTCCCTGACATCGACGAAATGTCTGGTGTACGTTTCATTGGCCGGTTGGTTTGTATCTTCAATCCTATTATTGTTTTGGTGGACTTTGAGTTATTTCTTTCTTTTACTGTTGTGTATATTGACCTCCGTGGCTTACGTTGTGATCCTATTTTGTTTTGCAATTGCCTGCAGGATTCTCTTTCATTCGAAAGCAGTCACATCCCTAAAGAAGCAGCTCGTTCTGGTGAATCTGCTCTTTGTGCTCCTGAGTTACACATTCTTAATTCTCCCCTATAATATTGCACTGCTGCTTTATTTTGTTTTTGACGTGAAAAATGGACATTTGATTCAAATCACTGAGAAACTGCTGATGATTACTCCAGTTGTGGACTGTTTCCTCTACGTGTTCATGAGAACGGACGATCCCGGAACCTTCAGACACTGCTGGCCCCGACTGAAGCGATCTCAGAGTTCAGGACGCACAACTGTTACTGATATACGGCATACTCAGGTGTAAGAGATCTCCGAAAACATTCATGTACAATAGATGACAGTTCATTCTGTTTAATGTGCACATACTCCTACAACAAAACACTTTATTAAAAAGTGTCATTCAACATTATGAGCTAAAAATATGAATAAACCACAACTTTTTGGATTATTATAGGCTACTCTCCAAAATGAGTTACAAATAACGTCCATGCAAGCAATTCTGACTGACAAACATTTCGGTTCACGTCTCCCCTCCAAACTGTGTTCTTTGTATTCACATGTTTTGCATATGTGCATTTAATGTGTCTTGTAGGGGTTAACAGATCTTGAATACTGCAGTGAAAACAAGTTCATATTCATGTTTAACAACACAATACCAATGCTTTACATATATTTTAAGATCAGCTCAAAATCGACTATATGATTTCTATTATTCTATTTGTATAATTATTATTATAATTTCTAGTGTGTTTCCTGTAAAGTTTCTTTGCAACAATGCAAGTCATTTAAGTAGATTTTATTTGAATTCATTCTTTGTGATGACTAGAAAATGCTCTGTTGCAATGCTCGCTGGCCTCTCAGAAGCATCTCTGATGGAATCTGCTGATGCTTTTGCCAGAAGGAGTTTGTTATAGTTTCATCATTATGTCTCGCACATTTTTCCACCTCTCTGTTTTTAACCCACAAACCCACAATCACAAATGGAGTGTGGCCCTTTAATTCCCTTAAAGGTGAAGGTCAGAATTGTCTCACTCTTACCTCCAAAAATGTCCTTACTTAAACATACTCACTCTCTCTCACTCTCTCTCTCTCTCTCTCTCTCTCTCTCTCCCTGTGGAAAATATAAACAGCGAGAAACATAGTTCGGTCATGAGAACCCAAGCGGGCGGTTTTTATTCTCTTTTAAGAGTATGTGTCTGCAATCTTTGAGTTTGTATATATCTGTGTGGTAGTTGATGGGCATGTCCACATTGGTTATACTAGACGTTGTATGCAGTAATATATACAAATGAACACACACACATTGTGTAACGGGCTGGTCTGTTGGGCGTTGATATGTAGACAATACTTGAGCGCTGTAATAATTTCCATCATTTTGACACGTGCATATTTAAGCATAGTGTGAGATGTTTTTAAGATCTCCTCTGAGTCCTCCTGAGACTTTTCTTTAGCTCTTCATTTAATCTCACTGCTGTCCAGGAACACTTAAGACATTATAGAGAAGATATTTTTTCTTCTGGATTCTCCGCTCGAAAGTGCATCTCTCTCTCAAACGCACAGGCTGCAACGATCGTGTTTATTTCAGCATGAGACCTTTATCTCTCTCTCTTTCTTTCTCTCAGCTTGATCAGAGGAATAAATCTCTGAAGTCAATTTAATATACCACTCTCTCTGTCCTGCTCAGACATGGCCATTAAACAGACTCGATTTACCTCTTAAACTCTGGGTGTGTATGCGGGGCCAGAGAAGCGACTTTAGATCTTGTGCTGTTGATCTTGTTTTTGCCTTGATTTTTATTACCGCCTCTGTTGCCCACGGTAACAAGCTGCAGTTTAAAGCCATCCGCTGTCCTCATTTGGGCTGGTGCAGATCTTTGACCTTTCCTTAAAGATCGGGTAACATGCTATGTCACCCATTCTGACTTCTTTACAATGCTTAACGTGCTGGCTTCTCATGCTTAACATGGTCAACTTGTTTCCAAACGATTAGTATTTTCATCTTTTCTCACCGAGTACGTTTACATGCACAAAATAAGCAGAAAGCTGCTTATAAAAAGAACAGTGTTCACGTGTTTACGTGCATAAACCGGCTACTGAGCGTTTACATCTCCGTCCAGTAATTAAAAATGCTGCGGGAAATCGGTCAGTAGCTGTACTTGTACATCTCTTCTCATGTTTGCAGTACGCTGCAAGAATAGTTTTTCATTTCTGCGTTTCTTCATCAACTGCATGATTCGAGAACAGACTTTTGTGCGTTATTTTATTGTTACTTCCGTTTGCAACTTTTACTTTTGTGCAGTCAGACATGCACACATAAACTAAACTGCGAGAAACCCGGTAAAGTGTTTACATGCAACGCAAGTTATAATGAACAAAAAACTACCTCTGCCGAGCAGGTTTTGCTTACGCCGTATTCCCGGTAAAAGAAAACCGTTTTACGCGTTTACATGACCTTTCTTATTATTCGTTTATTACGCAAAATCGGAGTGAGACTGTGCATGTAACCGCACTCACTGCTCTCCCCCTTATCTACAGTATAGAATCCAGAATATGTGAAATCATGTGTGTTTTGTGGTGATAAAGATAACACCCCGACATGTTCTTAAAACCTTTGTAAGATTCAGTCAAGCAGTACACCAGCCTTTTATTCCCACCTCGAGGGAAAAATCCCCACTGATCTCGTGTCCAATATGCAACACATCCCAATCTTGCAGTTTAACTTCAAATCATAGCTGACCCACAGAGGGCATGAGCGCGCACTTCTGTGTCATTGTTAATTCGCGTCTGACCTGTAGGAAAACAGCATGAAGTTGTTTGTGTCGCCTCTAATGAGCTCAGATTGAAGGGGGGGCTTGTGCGTTTTCACCACGTCGGCTTCGATGAGGCGACGCATTCATCAGCCATTAGCCTTCTTCTCTCTCTTTATTTCATTATCCCCCCACTCTGACCAGAGAGAATCAATGTTTCCTCATTAAAAACGCTCTTATTGAAATGAGCAGCAAACGGACGCTTAATGTGGCATAATATGGCACAGCTGGTGATGAACGTTTTCATAGAGAGAGATCATCAGGTGGAGGAGGAAGGTGGTAAAGGACACGCGAGAACACAATTTCTGACACTAAAAAGGAAATATATAAATCATGGCGGAAGCACACTTTGCTTAGAAACGATGAACTTTTTAAGAGCTTTGTTATAACATACACCGTAAAGTGCATACAGTATAAATGACTGACATGTAAAGTGACCAATCACAGTTTGGTTAACATTCTGCCGGCGTGTCGGGGCCGACTCCGCTTAAATTATTCCACCCAACAGGACCGTATCCGAATCCTCGTAACGCAGATCGCACCCTAGGAAATGAAACAGCTCATAAAATCTCCTCAAGCACTTTAACAAGAGCAACATAAACAGTCATTACGAGCTACTTGTAGAATTAAACACAAGCAGAGGTAAGACACTGAGAATGCCAGAGCAAAGATAAACACAGACAACCCTGCCAGAGTCAGCATGACATCACAGTTGGCATTCAAGATATTTCATTGGTCATCGCTGACGTACAGTTATAGTGTATTTTGATGTCTTTTTTTATAAAAGAAGCAATGTCTAGTCCTGCTCTCATATGTGACGATCAATGAAGTTACATCTGATGGCAAACAACCCACCGATAAAAACATCACGTCAGCGAGGTTTGTGTTAATACAGCGAATGTGAAATAGACATCAGTTTAGGTTTTAAAGAGTTTTTGGAGGATCTATTGACAGAAATGCAATATATACATGACTATGTATTTAGAGGTGTATAAAGACCTTATATAATCAAGCGTTATGTTTTATTACCTTTGAATGAGCTATTTTATAAACAAACACCGCGGTTCCCCTTACATGGATTTCATCTTGTTGTTTCTACAGTAGCCCTAAATGGACAAACTGCTTGTTTCCTAAATAAGTTATCTAATTCAGCAAAGAAGCAATAATGTGACTACATCATAGTCCTGTGTCAGCCGCCGTAGTGCTTTGAAAGGGAGGGTTGAATGACCTGTTGGTTGCAATTCGCAATCTTACTGCTAGATGCTTACTTTAAGATGGTAAAGTCAAGTCAAATTGACTCAAAATGTTGGGTTATTTCCACCCATGGATGGCCGAAATACGGACTAACTCAACCGTTGCTTCAAAAGAACCTAGAACCATTTATTTAATTTGACCAAACAATGGGATAAAACCACCCATTGTTTATAATGTAAGCAACATACAATTTTTTTTTATAAAAATCGAATACATAGCATTTCTTTTGAACTACGTACTGTATTTTTTTGTGTGGGTTTGATTTTAACTCGTAGCCAAATTAATTCCGTCACATTGTCTTGCGTTTCGTTTGGGCTCCATAATGGTACAGTATGTAACGTCCACTTTTCACGCCCACACCAAAGTGTAATGGATAAAATCACCTTCGGTATTTAATCAATCTGTTTAATTTGGAAAACAATGTCCCATTACAGAAGTCAAATCGAACAAAAGTAGAAAAACAGCAAGCACCAGCGGTTATTCTGAGGTCACATCTTCTATCAATACCAGTAATCACAGATGGTTTATTTTGTCACTCGTGCGCAACACATGTGGAAACAATCGAAGGGCCTTTAAAATCTCATCTTTATTTCAATGAGGGTAACAGATAGAAGTGAACAAAGACGTCTATTGAGACTGATCAACAGCTGGGTGTTTTATTAAAGTCTGCTGTAGTTATTTCTCCGCGCACAAGACCTAAACAACGTTCGATTTTAAATTTACGACGCAAAAGGTTAGACGGGGTTAGAAGTGTGAATTTCAGCTTTCTGCATCTCGTCTGTCTTTTCAGAGCATTGCCTCCGGTGAAAAACACAGGGTCGCTCTCTCCCTCTATTCTCTCCACGCTTGCGTGTGCGCTCTGATGTTGTGTTTCTGATGTGCCACACCCCTGCACGGAAGTAATTAAAAGTTGTTATGAGTTTGGAAACTTCAAGCGCAGGAGTGACTTTTTGATGGCAGCAATATCGCAGTAGTTGCTGTGAAGCTTCTGGGCCTCTGCGCTCCCTCTTGATTCGAGAGATGCTCGTGATCAACAGTGCTCTTCACTACAGATATCATGGCATAAGAGAAGAGCAGAGAGAGGATGAGAGGACAAGATGAATAGAGGGAAAAACAAGAAAGAGAAACGGAGGTTAGAGGATTTATGCATGTATGTGTTGGAACAGAAAGAAGGATTGTGTGGGGGTTTTACCGACAGGACATTTTTTCCACTCTGTCACACAAACGCTGATATGAATCTGGTCATGGAGCCGTTGCAGAAACAGGCTGCTGATAGTAAAGTAAGATAGAGGAGGCGAGTATGACTATATGCTTGTATTACACAGAGAGCACGGTGACGCTTTTACGTTACTTTAAAACGATTTTAGACTCATAAAGCAGTAGTTCAACCTGAAATTAACATGCTGTGAAAATAAATGAAAGTAGATGGTGAGTAAGGCTCTCAGGTTCCTAAAAGTGCCATTAAAGTGCTTTAAAATAGTCCACGCTATTTTTACATCAGTGTTATGTGATTTCTGTGAAAATTGCCTGAGGTTTAAAGTAACATGAGGGTGGATATTGATACCAAGCAGATTTGAGTTCTAAGTTGTGTTTTAAAGTATCAACTTAGTCTCAGATATTTCTCCAAAAATTGATTTGGAAGATTACAAATAGAAACATAGCTGCAAGCAGCGATACGGGGCCAAGCCCCCAAAGGCGCCGCAAGCGCAGCACACGGTCGCGCCAGCACAGAGCAATGGGAGCAAAAAAGGCAAAAGCAGGTCAAGAAGAATGGGTGAAAACCAACCCAAAGCACACAGTTTACACACAAGCACTGAACATTCGTTGACCACAGATGCCTTGCTACTCACTTCGCACTTCAAATGGATTAACCTGTGGCAAATTCAATTGAATAAATATGATTTGGAGCCGCACATGCTGCTTAATAAAAGATGCAACAGCTGAAAATGCACGTCAAAGTAAGAACCAAGACATGAGGTCAAAAGATCTCGCAGTAGAGCTCTGAGACAGGATTGCATCAAGACACAGATCTAGGGAAGACTTCTGAAAAGAACTCTGCTGCATTGAAGGTTCACAGAAGCATGCAACCTCCATTAATCCATAATGAAAGAGGTTTGGAACCACCAGATCTCTTACTTGAGCTGACGTCCTGTCCAAAATGAGCCATCAATGGAGAAGGGTCTTGGTTAGAGTGGCGACCAAGAAGCTAAAGATTTCTCTGGTTGAGCTCCATGATCATATATGGAGATGGGAGAAACTTACAGAAGGGCGAACATCACTGCAACACTCTACCAATCTGGGCTTTATGGCAGAGTGGCCAGACTCAAGCCTTTGCTCAGTGAAGACACATGAAAATAGGCAAAAATGTATCTACGTCAGTACCGCTCGGTCCAAAGATCGTGTGAACCGATTTTCATAACAATCAATCACAATTTCTAGGACTAGAAAGGAAATAGCGCAATACTGTACTTTTCAAGATGGCCGGTACTGTAATGGGCGGAGTCTAAATGTAGCACATGGAATGCGATGAGCGTGACGAGTGCATGACATGGGTTTAAAAGTGAATGTTTGAACCATTGGTGGCGCTACGGAGTGATCTTGACCCCTAAATAGTTTTACAAATATTTGTTTTAAATCCATGAAGAGAATGGAGTGTAGAGGTAAAATAATCTGGATTTGTGAAAATTTGATGAGAAATGTTTGAGTTCATACTAAGATCGTCTAAGATTGAAGATCTTAATATGAAATCAAACATTTCTCATCAAATTTTCAAACGTTTGCGAGTTTCTGTTCCTATTTTTTATTAGAAATATCTGGGACGCCAGGATGTAAATGTTTCAACTTGCTCTAGATGAGGTCTTTGATAAATAATTGAGATGTTTAAAAGTTCTAATCCGTGATGGATGGAGGGATGGATAGTCAGTACGAACATTTAAAGATATTTGACTAAAAACATTTTTTTTCAATGTGGCAAATTGTTGTTAATTTGTTCGTACAAACTCATTTGTGCATTTTGATACAATTTCCTTTCACGCCACGCGTTTGTTTTTGTATTCATACGAATACGCCACCTCGTGAAACAGTTACGAAACATCATCTCTAAATTTTATAATTTCAGGGCCACTGCTGTCACTAAGTGGAAAAGCAACATCTGTTTTCCCGAACACCTTTGAACATCTTTCATTTGTCAGATTTACAGATAGTTCTTCCCCAAGCTCATGCGATTGGTTGAGCCGGTGTTGCTGTGTCGAGCTGGGCAGGATGCGTAAACAAACAATGCAATATTTTATTACATCAATTTTTTTATTTTTGAAGGTATTAACCTACAAGTTTCATTTGACTATCTTCATTAGGGCTGCGCAGAAGACTGTTTTAACACATCATTGCTGTAATATCAGTGAACAGATACTGTCTCCTGAAGCTTTGGGGAGGTGAGGGATTTGTTGGAAGTGAGAGGTTTTGAGGTCTGTCACTGCATTACTGCAGTCGTGCCGAAAAAAAAATGTTTAGAAATAAAATCTGTCATTTGTTTACTCAATGTCATACCATTCCAACTCTGTGAGCTTTTTTGTGGAAGGCAAAATCTTTCTCTCTAAATAATGAATAGCCTTCTTGCAGCTTTTTGACAGCTATAATAACAATTCATAGTCAGCACATCCGTCAAAGGTCATTAAACATGAAACTTTTATCCAAAGTGACTCGCTGCACAGTACGTTGAAAGTATGCATCTCATCAGCCCTGGACGTCGAACCTGTGACCTTAGTGTTGCTAGGACCGTCAGTGTAGCTAAACATTTAACATACAGACAAAGTAAACAATGACAGAATGTTCATTTGTGGGTGAACTGTTTCATAAAATGTGTACATCACACTGAAACTGCTGTTCTCTCTCTCTCTCTCTCTCTCTCTCTCTCTCTCTCTCTCTCTCTCTCTCTCTCTCTCTCTCTCTCTCTCTCTCTCTCTCTCCCTCTTTCCCACAACTACAATCACGCCCTTCACTTTACTCTACAAGCACTTTGATACGTTCTCTGCACTCTTTTTCCCCTCTCTTTCAAATGTAATATTCTGTGTATTCTCTCTATGCTTTCCATGCCATCTCTCTCTCTCTCTCTCTCTCTCTCTCTCTCTCTCTCCATCCCTCTTTCTTCGTCCAGCTTATTCGATCAATCTGGCAGGTGCTTGATTTTTTGTATGGTCGACATTGTAAACTCTCTGTCTGTGAATGTGAGAATGGCTTTATCATCACTTCTTCATGTTCTATCTCGAGTGCGTTACAGTCTCACACGCGTTTTTTTTCTGTAACACGATGGGCTTTCCCTAAACTACAAATGTTATCTCATCTCCAGTTCCTTGTGGTTGCCATAGAAACGTAAATCTTCAGGGACTTTCTGTGAGCAGACACACACTCCAGTCTGTTTTTAAGATACATACACGTTAACACCTCAGTGTGGGTACTGGTTAATAATATTGTTTATATATATATATATATATACATATACATTTATATATATATATATTATATATATATATATAAATAAATAATTCAATTGATTATTTAGAATAATGTAAATGCATTATTAAAATAATGTATTAGTATTATTATTAACAATTATAATAGTAATAATAAATCAGTATAATATTACTTTATTTAAAAATATACGTTGAATTGTTAACAATATTATTAACCTGTACCCACACGTAATTTATTATTATTCATAAAACAAGAACAGCTATTATAGAAATAATTTAAACTCATATTTTTTACACTTTTTGTACATGTTATATTAATAAAACTATTCAATATTGAGTGGAAAATCGTATTTAAGTTTTACATTTTTGAAGATATTTAATGGAGCTCTTCAGTCAGTCAGTGTGTCCTTTATCACAGTGCAGTAGTGGCACGCAAACCCTGTTAGAGTTGCAGGACGGTCGTCACGAAGTACCGGGCGGCCCAGTTCATTCGTCTGTGTCCGTAGGGCATAAGAGAGAAAGGGAAGCGTGTGCACTTCTCTCCCGAACTGGGTCGTCTGCATCTCTTTGATTCTTCTGATCTGCCCTTGAGCCGCAAGCGCTT
>NC_136782.1:20115440-20137940 GCF_947034865.1 Barbatula barbatula
ACTTTCCTAAAGCGCGAAAGTGATGGGAAATAAAATGACTTCCATCTTAATCCTGCATTGCTGCGAAGGGGAGGGGTGATTGGTGAACCGAGCCGTTGGTTGCAGTTCGTAACATGACCACTAGATGTCAGGTATCTTTTAGTGCTGGGACCGCACCATCTATCAGTTTCAACGTTCTCCCAATCCAGCGTTGTATCCACCGTTCATATAACAAATGCAGTGAGCAAACAAACGGCAAATTCTGTCAGTGAAGCGGAATTGATGGGCGTGTTCTTTCTCATGCTGGCAGGTTGACACACGATTTTCCCGAAATGCCGGTTCACGGGAGAGTTGTCCAATAAGGGACTAAGTGTCCAATAAGGGACCCTTGTTATAAGGGAATCCATGTTAGAAAAAATCTTTCCGAAACAGGTACGAGCCCTGGCGGAATGAAGCAAGCACAAAAATACGCTCAGTTGAGTCATACGCTCAACTCGTTTTTTGACAAGTTGACTATGTTAAGCTTGAGAAGCCAGCACATTTAACAGTGTAAAGAAGTCAGAATGCATGAAATAGCATGTTACCTCTGCTTTAAATAGATTGTCTTAATAATGCATTTGTATTAGTAAATAATTTAGATTTTTCGGATTTTGTATTTGCGAATTTTTTGTTGTTGTCGCTTTGTGCGCAAACCTTGTATGCCCAAAAGCACTACGTTTCAGGAAATGGAAAAAAAACACTGTATTTTTTAACCCTTGCTTTGTCTTCATGGTTTTGTTTGCAGGTCTAATGGACCCACAGCAATATTTGTTTTTACCTACATTTATTCTGGCTGTTATCCCAACTATAAACAACATAGACAACACATCTGGTTAAGAATTTACATTTAATTCTGTTAAATCACATATTTAATGCTAAAACATTTAAAAATCTTTCATGGGGTGGATTTTTTTTAAATAAATATAAATGCGTAAGGTTTAAAAAACTATAAGCAGCATTTCTTTTAAGTAACCATTAAAAACGAGTCCTATCGACCCGCACACCACACAAGGGGTAAATTAATAAACACTGTGCTGTGAAGTGACATCATTTCTTATTATTTATACATTTAACCAAAACCACAGACAAACACGAAGGGTGAACAAAGAGTTTCACCAAAGTTTCCACCTGACAGCAACAATTTATTTTTCCAGTCGCTGCTTGTGACATTCGTGCTGTTTTGGGTGTTTCAATACTTTTGTGGAATAATCTAATGATATTAAGAAAGTCATGTTTAGACAGTTTTTGGGATGTAATGTATTTACAAAAAGGGTCAGCAAGCAACCCCCCAAAACACCAAAGACTGTTAAAAATGTTACGGAAATATACAAATCTAGTTTGTCTTTCGTAAGTGTAAAGGGTCAAGCGTTCGGTACTGATGATAGGACTGTTTGTCAGTACTTCACATGGACTCAGCTGTAAGAAATTTGCTGACACAACAGTCTAAATATTTCTGGAGAGTGTTGATATGAGCGTTTCTCTGGCAGTGAGCGGTGAAGTGCCCTCAGGCTCACGTCAGGAACTCTTTACAAACGCTGTCCATCCAACTAATGCCAAAGGACTAACAATTCACACTCAACATACACATGCTAATACTCTCATAACTGTATAGTGATGTTACATTTCTGTCATGAACGTGAGGGGAGAACCCAAGTGCAGGCAGCGGCAATGATGAAGGGGTTAACAAGGACTTTAATAATAACAGAAAACAAAACAAAAACCCACGAGGGGGTAACAAAACAGGGTACACAAAAAACTGAACTAACTAACTAAAGACTAGACACTTGACACTTGAACTATAAAACACCTAGACTAACAATAACACTGACAATGACTCAAAGACATGACACTTCAGCAGGTAACAGTAAAGCATACCAGTACAAGATACAAGTAAAACGAACGAGCACAAGACAATAGACATGAGGGCATCTTATAGGAAAACTAACAAAGGAGATAACAATGGGCAGGTGTGGGTAATGAGACACAGGAGGAAAGCTATACTAGGAACGAGAGGGGCGGGGCCAAATGACGAGACAGGAGAGAACGCATATTATGTCCTGATTGACAATAATATGTTTCCCTCCACATAAAACACGTGGGTCTGTCATGATTCTGCCCCTAGACCAGAAAACCAAGACAAGATTAGGCAGAATCATGACACATTTCAATACCATGGTGCTTTGATCTTTTTTAACCATGCAGTGCGTTTTGTTCTCAACATCATACAGTTAATGCTTTATTTGGTATTTTATTCAATATTAAAGCCACATATAAACATGCTTCTGCAACATAAGCATTTTCATTTGTAGAAGTGTCAGTGTTCAGGGGAATTACATATTGCAATTTTTCATATACAGTACATTGTTAACAAATACTATATTCAATGCTGGGTTGGATCAAATATGGACATTTTCTAGGTTAGGTTTATCCGGTGGTTGGCCTTGTACACATTTTACCCAACCGTGGGTATAGACAGTTTAATCAGACGCGTGCATCCCTGACCCCTTCTGTTTTGTGACTAGTGTCTAATAATATAACTCTTTATATTTTCATTTATGTTTATATTAATTTGTATTATTATGTTACTGTATAATAATTGTATTAAATAAACGATTTGTTGAATTTTGTTGTATGTTCAATTTAATAAATACTAAATTTGAAACAAAATTCAACCCGTATGGTACAGTGACATCTAGCGGTTGAGCTCCGTATCGCAGTCTAAGTTCAAAATATTGGAGAGACAAGTTTAGCCATGTAACAGTTTATCTCTGTTTCATTTTATTGTTTTCAGAAATAATACCGGAAGTTCAGTTGGGGTCACAAAAGTGCGCATGCGAGATGAAAGAAGAAATGCGAGATGAAAACGGTTTATAAAAACACACGTATTTGCACATATTTCAGAAAATATTAATAAACATTTCAATGTATAATTTAAATGATTGGTAAATGTAAATTGATACATGTAAATATTTCCTAAATATGTATAAATGTATGTGTATGTTTGTATAAATATAAAATGAATATGCACAGTACACAAACATATATTATGTAAACACAAACTTTTATTTTGGATGCGATTAATCAGGATCAATTGTTTGACAGCCCTTAAAAAATCAGGCTTTTGAACTTTAAAAACAGTTGCATTGTGTTATTTACACATGAATATGAACTTGATGTCTTTGTTGGATTCAAGATTGCAAATATTGCATTGACGAGTTTGTCCTGTTTAAATTGTCAGCAAATAAAAAAACATTTTGTTCTGGAATTTGTGAGAAATATTGTTAGTAGCTCACAGAATGAGTCAAAACTGATCTTGAACTCGTACCTAGAAATAGTAAATTCAGAAAAACTGAAAGTATTTTTTTTTCCATACTGAAAATAAATTTGCATGTTAATGACATTCTCGTGTAGACTGCACATGCTGTCGCACCGTTCTATTTTAGCTCAGGTGTCGAACATCTACACCTCACTCATTAAAAACTCCCACTCCTTGCATCACATGGATAATTATGGGCTGGTGACAGCTGTCGAATCCTCCAGTATAAGTTTGTTTTGAATTATCCGCATAAATAGGTCATCTCCTAGTTCCCTGCTACGTTGAGTCAAACAAAACACACCTACATCAACCACCTCTGCAAGATCTTCATGGATCACTGCTAATCTTGTTCACTTTCCCTTCCGTTTCACCTCTCTCTCTCTCTCTCTTTTTCTATAGCTCCGCCAGAAATAAAGTCGAAAACAATGTGGAGATATAGCGTGCTATCATCCATCAGACACGCACATCCATGTCATCGCTCCATCTATCAACACATTCAGGAACACAGTTTTGCTGTCCAGAAGGTCAGAGTCATTTATCAATAACAAATTACACGCCACTGCGTGTACATATATGAGCACAAGTGCTTTCATCTCACGAGCGAAACTATTTCATTATAGACTTTAAAAGAATAGTTCACCCGCAAATGAAAAATCCGTCATTGTTTATTCACCGATATGCCATATCAAACCAAATGTGGATTCGTTCTCGAGAACTGAGTCATTGAGAGTCAATGGTGAATCAGATATTACTAATCATCTCACGCGGTGGTCGTGTAAAGGTTTTGGTGAGTAATGAATAATGACTTGAAAAATGTGTTTCTTCCTCACACAAAGCTTTTAGAGGGCTTTAAATGTTCAGCAAAATACTTAACAGTTTGGTGTTTTTTACGTCATTTTGACTTATTTGTTCCACAGAAGAAAGAAAGTCACACAGGCTTATACTGACGCGAGGGTAAACATTTTCATTTCTGCGTGAACCGTTCTCATAGAAACACAGTTACACTGTTTTACACTTTTGCTAAAGGGATTCATAGAAATGCGAGCGACAGCTTGACTCCAGACGCAGACGCATCTGTGACGATACACATGATTTATGCATGAAGACGCACATGATCTGTGTCGCTCTCTGTATCTGTCACATGAGCTTTTGTCACACACACACACCATGTTACTGATCAACACTTATGGCTGTAGTCACTGGTGGTATCAGAAGATCAATAGTATTGATGAGATGCCAGTCACCAGTAATCTCTCCCATCACACAGCCATCACACACTGACCCGAGAAAGTGTTCTCACTGGGGCTATAATGTCTCTTATCAGGAGCAAGATGAGCTCATATTGAGCCTTTTTCTGGTGTGATTTCAGGTCAGTGTTAGTGGTGCTTTGCTTGGAGGTGGTAAATGCCGCTTGTTGAGGAGAGATTTATTTGTATTTTTTCCACAATTGTAACTTTGGGAGTTATGTTGTGACAAACAAATGGTCAAAACTATGTTATTTTATACACTGGCCGTCCAAAACAAATTCACACACTCAAATATTTCGTTGGACCACCTTAAGCTTTGAACACGGAACGCATTCGCCAAGATCTTGTATTGATAATGGGAGAGTCGGACCGCTGCCCAAAGTCTTCTCCAGCACATCCAAAAGATTCTCAGTGGGGTTAAGGTCTGGACTCTGTGGTGGCCAATCCATGTGTGAAAAGGATTTGAGCCCGATGAATATGTCATCTGGGAATACGCCAGTTCCATCAGGGAAGAAAAAACATTTGATGGAATAACCTGGCCATTCAGTATATTCAGGTAGTCAGCTGACCTCATTCTTCGGGCACATAACGTTGCTGAAACCAGACCTCCAATCCAATTGGAGGCTCTTACCGATCAGTCAAATCCAGGTGGGGACTTTTTGGGACGGCGGTGTATTTTAGCATTGTCTTTGTAGACACAGTTTGTCTTGAATTTGTAAAGTGTTAGCTTAATTTTTTATTTAAATGCCAAATGTCAGCTATTCACGTGCAGTCCTTCATAATAAAATGAGTTTTAATGGCGGAATGATACACCTGATTAATTTCTTATGAGAGAAGTTGAATGTGCCAGCTGAAATATTCATATTTTCAAATAAATGTATTAAGCACTTCTATGTTGAAAACCACGTCCAGAATACATGACAAACACCACATCTTTTGACACATCCATATAAACCTACAGCAAAGTGTGTCTACATGGTTATCTGACACCTTTTTACACAATGTTAGAGGAGAGACATCAGCTCTTGTCTGAGATTCTCTCCCGCTGCAAAGTCCAGATAGTTACAAACATACAGGATATTACATCATCTATCACAGACGGAGAGATGGAGGTCTATATTTTCTTTCTGTCCTGTTTTTTCCTTTTCTGTTTGATCTCTCTTCTTCATGTCTCGTTCTATGATCATTATTGATGATTTACGGCTTGTAGTGTGTAGATGTTGTGTGAATTTGTGCATGTTGGTGTTATACAGACAGGAGTGTGAATGTGTATAATACTTACTTTTACTGTAAGTACTTTTACTGCATTATGAAGTAAAATGTGCATCATCAAATAGTATGATACTGTTATATGATATTCCTTAATGCGTTAGTATACGCAAAAATATCTATTCGTGTATATAATTACTCAACCCCCAGTACATCCAAGATGCGGGTGGCGTTGTTTTTTCAAGAAGATATTTATGAATATGGTTGAATTTATGAAATTCAAATAAAAAAAGTTAAATACGCCTCTAGGCCTACATGCAATGCAAAAGCAGCACAGATGTCATGGGTTTGATACTTATAATAGAAAAAAGTATACCGATGCTCTGTCAGTCACTGGCAAATGCATAAAAGCAAATATCAGTTAGACTTTCTCATCCCATAGACTAATGCCTGGTAAAAAGCATCTAGCATCTGTCTATTAACCTTTTCTCCCAGGTGAAAACATATTCAATGTCTTTTTGAAGCTAAAACTTGTATGTAGTGGATATACATTCGCGGAAAAAAACAAGAGACCATACCAAATGTTCATTTTAAATCACACTTTTGTGTTGAAGTCTAATCTCACTGTTTGTGAAAGTCACTGGTAATGAATTCTAACCCAAGTGCATTGGACATCTGTTTCACAACCCACTGAAGAGACGGCAGACATGATGCTGTTCCAGAGTGATTTTCTTTAAAACAACCCATCATGTGTTTATACATCTGAAAACTTGCCGTGTGAAAACTAAAGTTTACGTTGCTTTACTGGGAACACAAATCATATGAGTCACGGTGAGATGAACAGAGCAGAGCGAGAGAGAATATGAGAAACGGAACCTTCTTCATTGACCTAATAATGAATCTGATTACCCATAATGCCTCTGTCCATTCTCTCCGCGTCTCCTCTGTCCTACTCTTCTTTCATTTACCCTCCTTTTTATTCCTGTAATTTAATTCCCATGTTCTTATTTTTCATTTCTATCCACACAAGGGTTTCTCTCTCCTGCCCATCTCGCTGTTTTTTCATTTCCGATTGCCTGTTTCTTCCGTCATTCTCCAGTTTCATCTTCCTTCTCACTTTTTCCCCTTCTTTCCTCTCGTCTTTCACCCGCTCACGCTGGGCTTGGAGGGATATTTCTCCTGAGATCTCTTTGCTTTCTCTCTAACTGCTGAAAGTCACGACGACTTTGACAGTCTGGCTTTCAGAAACGGGTGTAAATTAATTTATTTGGGTTTATCAACGTAATAAGCTTGGCCTTCTAGATGTATTGTGGCCATTTCAGTCCAGTTTGTTGAATATCTTATGGAGTGAAAACAGTTGGGACAAATGCCTCCCACAAATGCACACGAGAGATCCACACACGGTCTATTTACAAATGCACTCATCCTAATGCGTACAATCCACAAGTATACTTGCTTTGCATTCGGACTCCGGGACGTGTGCAGATATACACTTTTGCACCTGTGGATTCTTTTAGGACTGTTGTTCCGCAGCTCTGATTCACAAATGCACAGAAGCAGATCTGTTTTCTCAATAGTGACGTCAACTTCGATCAAACCTCCGGAGTGACATAAAGTCATCCAACAGCAATGTGAAAGAGTAACAACACAAGACATATGAAAAAATCCTGGTTATCACATTAAATATACTTTTACAACTTTTTCTTAAAGCTACAGTTTGTAAAAGCCGCTGCTAGAGGGAGCACGACCAAAACAACAACAATGGCGTAGCTTGATGACGCTGTGAAGAAGCGTGGAATGATGGGATCTGTTGTCTTCACTTCCACCACTGATGGCCATCAATAAGATGGGGATGAGAAATCATGTTGGCGGATAAAGTTTTATAAATGTTGCGTATAATTGTGGTCCATAAATAAGTGACTGCTCGAAACAAACTGGATGCTAGACACTACTCCTGCATTTGTCCACGACACTGTTGTCATGCAGTTTCTACGTCAGGCAAGGCAGTAACAAAAGGGAACGCGGATATGGCGCCATTAACAGACCACTGCATAGCCCGTGTCACTGTTTAGAATGGTGATTTTGTTTTCATGATTTACACGTAGTTGCAAACATTTGAGATATTGTAATTACTCAGCTGAACAAAATATATAACACTGACCTAGTGATTTTTGGATGTTTTGTTTGCAAAATTGGAACATACTGTACCTTTAATACATATACAAATATTACTGTTGTGTTGCTTAAAAATGAAGGTTATTTTCAACTGTTTCTCTAGTTTTCATTTTCTGCAAATAGAAACAAGATTTTTATTTGAGATTTGGGAGAAATGTTGTTATTAGTTCACAGAACCAATTTACCTATTCATGTACCTATAAATAGTAAGAAAATCTTAGGCTCAATGATATTTTTTCATCATATTTATCATGTCCGACACAAAACCACCAGACCCAGAAGAGGATTTGATTTCTGAGCGGCTCTTTTATAGCTCTGGAGACTCAATCGAGTTTATGGATGTTTGCAACTTTGTCCCAGAAGTTTCTCCTAAAGCGCTTTATCATGAACTGGATTTTTATTTTCTGGAAAAAACTAATGTCTGCTTGTGTCAGCAACTCATGTGACATCAACCACCAAGAAGTTGTTTCATTGAAGACGTACATTATGATAAAAGAGTAGAAAGAAAGCCTATTGTTCTCCAGAAAAAAAATGAAGAATAGGATCAGTTTTGATGTATGGTTAAGCAAAAGCATCTTTATTCTCTTCACGTAACCCGTATGCTTTCTAGGAGAATCAGTTGTGATTTAACAGATCAGGTTTTATAACGTCCTACGTTTTACTGTCTTAATTTTAAAGAGGTTTGAGAATATCATTCATTTTTATGACTGTGATATGGGAAGAGTTGTGACTGCGCAGGGTTTTCTGGGTAATGCCCTGCTGGCTCACGCCCCGGGCTGTAGGGTTGTTGTGTGCAGGATTGACAGAACGAAGAGCTCTTGGGTATCGATATGAGAACCTGTAAAATAGCTCTAAGATCCCATCCAGGGATTTGCTTAGTGACCCACTACCTCTTATGCCTCTGGCTCTGTGTCTTTGTCTTCTCTCTCTCTCTCTCTCTCTCCGCTCTTATTCTATCTTTCTCTCATGCATTTGTCAGCAATAAAAGGCAGAGCGAGAGTAAGGAGGAAGGTGAAGGACGGGATTTTTTTGGTTAAGGCATATTGAGTGGCCATCCAAGTGTGAAATTAACATACAGAAATCATCCACCCAGACGTATATCAAAATATGCTTAAAAACGGACCCCTCACCACATGAACACACACACAAAAACACAAGAAATAAGTCACAATAGCTAACTAGCTGAATGACAGGTAAAATAAAATGATTTTTAAGGTGTCACAGGGACGGTTGCCTTTTAAAGGGTCCTAATATGTACCCACAGTACCATTGCATTTGGCACCAATATGTGCATTTTAGGTACTAAGAGTGCTTTCACACTCATTTAGTACAGTTGGATCACATTAGAGTTCACTTTTGGTCTGATGACCATTTTACATCCCAACTTTCGAAAACTCACAAGAACAGCGCAATATTTTCATTGTTTAGCAAACAACTCAGGGAAAGGGGGTTTCATATATTTGTGGAAAAGTGCCGGGTTAAGGTAAAAAAAACTCAGCCAGCAGTACATCCAAGTGCGGGATGTACAAGTTCCCCTGGTACGATGACCTCGATAATATACTTGGGACAAACCCGGACATTGACCTGGTGGATATTGTTGATATCGCCATCGACGCTAACAATGATGCGATTGATGCTAGCACAGCTGACCGGCCTAAAGTTACCACATCTGACACACGATGTTGACAGCGAGTTTATTTAGTTTAAAAAAGCAGTTTAGGAAATACATTCTCAGGCCAACGAGAGATGTGGATGTTGTCACGTGACTGCATTTTCGTTCGTTTCAACTGGTTCAGATCAATGCATTCGGTGTGGTGTGAAAAGAAACCAACACCTGCTACAAGGGTGAAATTTTTTGCCATTGGTCCGGACCAAAAGAACCGAACTAAAGGTGAGAAAGTGCCCTAAGATAAACTCTTAAGTGTTTTTTACATTTTTTTAGAAATGGCACTGCCCCCGTGACAGCTTTTCTACCTTTTTTCAGACAGTAAACTGCACGAATATGATAACCCGTAAATATGATTCTTTTAACACAGCCGTGGAAAGAAAATAAGAAATCCTTTCAAAATGATTTTCCATTTTTCTGAATTTTCTAGTATGTGTTTAGATAAAATTATCATTTTTGTTTCATTCTGTGAACTTCTGTACTAAAAATATTTCTCCCAAATGTCAAATAAAAATATTGTTTCTTTGCATTTATATGCGGAAAATGAAAACTGGAGAAACAGGTAAAAAAAGAGCTCAAAAATGTCAAAAAACACAAGTTAATATGCTCTTTACAGCAATAAAACAATAATATTTGTACTTGTTAACCCGTATTTTTGTTGTGCTGTCAGTCTTTCACATGGCTGTTGTATGACTTTGTCACTCCTGAGGTTTGATTTAGTTAAAATTCAACAGACACTGGACTGGAATGACATCAATACATGTAGAAATATTGAATAAATGAACATTTGGAATGGTCTCTCAATTTTGTCCCAGGCTGTATATTATTATATTCCCTCTTTGTTTAAATTAGCATACTTTTAGCATATATAAATCATCTTTTTTTCATGGATGCTGAAGGCAGCAATAGGAAAAGTTAAATTCTGTTAGTTTTACTTAGAATCAATACAGAAGTTGAAGCAACAGGCACTTCCCTGACATAGAGCAGCGTTCCTGGAATAATGGTCTGTTAGGTGAATATTGTGTGTGCTTTTCTGCGACTTTTCTGTATGATCAGCATAATTCGTCCCCGTCTGCCTCTCTCCGACTTTTCTCTTACTCGTTCTCCATCAAACTGTTTAGTTTTCTCTAGCTCTGTTTATAACATTCACTTTCTCATTATTCAGAGATGCTGCGCGAGTGCGCGTCGAGTTATCGTCTTATAGAAGTGCGCTGGTGCGGATTGGTGCATTGCATTTTCACAGTAAATAACCATCAATTAAATATTAATCTCCTTCCAATCCGGCTCATAAGAGTGAGACCTTCCTCTCCAGCCGCACACACACACACACACACACATACACACAGTGTTTAATAGCTGTCTGTATGTCAAGGATGAAGTGTACAGAACAGACTCGCATGGTCTGGTAACATGAAGCTGTCAGAACGTGTTGAAAAACACACATGGAGAGAGAGAGAGAGAGAGAGAGAGAGACATGCATCAGACAGACACTGTCTCTGTGGATGCTCTGTGAAAGTCATTAGATATTTTACACCTTTCTGTGTAGTCCCAGAGACCTCCACCTCAAATAAAAAAACACCCCCGGGGTCTCAGACCGCTAAGAATAACCTGAGCATTACGTCACCCCGTCTGGAATTCAAGACTTGTGTATTTTAATAAAAAGGAAGGAAAACAGAACAAAACCTGCAAGCAAAATGTTTCAGACATTGTTGTCACATGACAACATCGCATGTTTAGTGCGGTCTAGATATCATCTGGGAAACACATCACATTTTAATTCAGTGAACGATTTAGTTTCGTCTTGTTTTGTGGAAGCCTGTCTTTGGCTTGCGGTGCAGACACAATGTTAGATCAGATGCATCTCACGGCATCACTTGTGTACCTGCCCCGCGCCCGCCTTCTCTGATCAGCAACCTATTTACTTCAACGGCAATTCAGTGAAAACAAAACAACTCGCAAGACTTTAATCTTTCTACTAAACCGCTTTCGGGTTTCAAAACAACGTTAAACTTCAGAATGGAGGAGAAAGAAAAAGTAGAAGCAAAGAGAGCAACCTCATTACAGTCTGAAGTTTCCAGCAAAATAAACTAGTTAGAGATATTCGTTCGTCTTAACACAATTTAAGAGATTTCATACAGCATTATTACAGATGTGGTTAAAGCTACTTTAGAGATGCAAGATATACGTCTTATTCCAAAAAACATATCTAAAAAATATTTTTCACCCAAAGGTTGGGTTTGTCTCTTTTCGACCCAAAGCTGGGTTGAAATAACACAATATTTTTTCATAGTGTTTGTTAACACCCATAGTGTAAGTTAACACCTTTATGTCAATGTCAATTTATTTAATCACTTAAAACAAAAGTTATTGACCAGTATGTTAAACAAATAAAAACAGTGCAAGGATATAAGTTATGCTATTGAACTATTAACCTCTATGTATACAGTACCACACTGTTTATACATTGGTGTATTTTCTACTTCACGATCTTACACATACGGATGTAAAGCTGTGTTTCCTTGGGCTCATTTGTGCAGAGTAAATATTGGTCATCAGACTATGAAAAGCGCTGTGAAGCATCGTCTGCGGGTTTTATTTGATGTCGCCCCTGCGGCGAATACTCAGCTCTACAAGCGCCTCTGGTCAACATGATGCTTAATGCGTTCCCTCTGCTGATGTGACTGTTTTTAATTCACTTTTAATTAAGAACGACGGGTTAGACGGAGGAAAGTTTGGTTGGCAGTCTGCAGATGAAAGCGAGCGAGAGAACCAGCGATCAAACGGAGGAACGATGCCCTCTGCACGCAGCCAAATTATACAAAGCCAAGATCAAAAACACATTTCATGAGTCTGTCTCATCATTTACACATTCATACACACGAACTGTGACATAGCTAAACATCTCAAACATAAGAACCAATTCTGATGGACTCGGTAACTGCTGAAGTGTAGTGTGTTTATCGAGTCCTGCTTTATAAAAATCAATTTTGAGATTGTTTAGAACTATAAATGTTTATTTGATTTTTAAGTGTATTTATTTATTTCTCCATGACTCCGAATGACACTGCACCTCGGTGACTGTGGGCCCGCACAAAACACCCCGAATAAGCCAGACCACATTGAAAATCAAAGATCTGTGTTATGTAAAAAAATAAGATGATATATAAATAATATAAAAAGAAGAATATATATCACAGACATGATATATGAATATTGTTTTCAAATTAAATCAGCATACTTTACAATAAGAACATTTGTGATGTTAAGCGTGCAAACGTTTTCTAAATGGTTAAATAGTGCAAATGAGAAAATAATGCTAAGTAGATTCATTTTTATTTGTAGTCTTAGACCATTGGACCCCATTGTACACATGCTGGAAATGTAATTTCCCATTATCCTGCATGACTGCCGGGCAGGAAAGTGGACATTCTTTTCAGCAAAGGCAAACAGCGGTTTACTTCTTTATGAGTTGTGTTTTGTATATCAGTGTTTTTTGACATGGCGGATGTCTTGAGTTATCACCGTGCAGGGAATATTCACACGTCAACTCTCACCATTTCTTGCACTGACCAATCCCACAAACCCAAACATTCATACATTTTTAATGTGAGACTGAAATTGCACAAGTTGAACTCTATACAAACTTTTGGGATTGACATTCAGTCGTGGAAAGTAGAAGCAAACCTTCAATATCCTTGTATACTTTAAGTTCATTTTTATTAAGTATACTAATATTCCCCAGGTTCTGTATATTGTAAGTGTACTTTATGTAGTAAGTACTAGTATACTGTACTTATAAATGTGCTTTTTCCATCTTTCTTAGGACTACATTGGCCCTTAGATTATTATAGTGTTCGTTTAAGCATCCTTTAAAGGTGTTCACCCAAAATAAAACATTTGATCATTTACTTATTCTTATGTCATTCCAAACCTGTATGACTTTCTTCTGCAGAACACTAAAGACGATATTTGGAAGAATGTTGGTAACCAAACAACATTGAACCTCATTGAGGTCTACTGGGCACAAAACCACTTAGACATTCCTCAAAATATCTTCTTTTGTTTGAAGAAAATGCATTTGACATTTTATGTTTTAAATAAAATATATGTCTGAGAAGTGCATAAAGTGTATTTTAAGAATTTGGTTCCAAAAATGAGTTTTTGGGAGTTTTTCAAAAATCATGTTTTTTTTATCGTGCATTCCAACTGAAATCAATCAAACTGCAGTTTGTTTGCTTTAATTTAAGCAATAATAACTAAACAATACAGCCAACTTATACAGCCTACATAATAAAACCCAATGGGAACATAATAAAAACTGAGTTATCTCCGTAAAAACTGAGTTATCGCATAATGGAACCAAACTCTTCATTTGTATATTCGTAGAAGTTTTTATTGGTTCTGTTTATTTATAAATCCATATGTGGCTTAATTCCATACTTGTCTCTCAGTTTGTCAGATGGATATTCAATTTACAGTCGACATTCAAAACCAGTTGTGCACATTTTAAAATACATCGGGTTCGAAATGAGTTAGGAAAAAAGGATGTATATATAATGCTTCTTCTGCTTGGTATAATTTACAAAACATCTTAAAGCCGAATGTACTTCCGTCTTTAAATGGGTTCAAGTCACTTTGAACAAATCATGTCATTGTGAATTATGAGTTTGTTATACTGTATGTAGCTGCCATAAATTATATGTCAATTATTGTCAATTAGTGATGAATATAACCAGACCTAAACTGAAGCTTGACACAAACAAAACCATCATTTGAAGATTCACTGTTGTTCCAAAGCTCCAACATGAAAAGATAATAATAATATACTGTATAATATACACAAATATTATCGTACATAAATACGTACTGACGCTCGACCTCGCTTAAACCTTCTGACTATAATGTATTCACAAAGACACACAAAACACTAAATAAGCTGCCATGGGCATTGTAAAGTCAACATGAAATGGCATTCTCAGATCATTTTACTTTTGAAACGTATGACGATGACAATCATGAACAACAGAAGATACAACTTTAGCTCCAAAGATAATACTTCTACTATACAAGAAGTTCATGATTCAGAAAGTTCATATAATAATAGACAGAAACACTTTGGTTTTATTCATCTCCCTTAGAGTCGCCAAACCAACTTGTTTTATATTTTAGACTGTAATGCTGGAAGATGAGCTTATAAATGCCTTTAAGCGTTCTTCATCCTCATTAGAGATCAATAACCCTCAAACGCAACTAGTCTTATGAATAGGCACTTTATGAAAGTATAGTTTATCAGAAATTATTTGATTTCTTTGATAGTTGTTAGTATTTATTATGTCTCTTAGTAAAGAAGGCACTTGGGAGTTTCCTGCGGTCTTATTTTTTTAAAGACATTAAAAAAAGTCAGCTTGTATGAATATGTGCTCGTGCTGTTTGTGTCCCAGAGCAAACGGATTAATGCTGCTGTTCTCGCTTCATATTCTTAAAAGTGAACCCAAATCTCTCATGTGTAAATCTTTCTCACACATTCACACGTTTCTCTCATAATTGAAAAACGAAAGACTTTCTCCATTATCTGTATTCACAATTTAATATTCAGCCATCTGTGTAAGTGAGTGCGCTGTCGGTTGAGAGGTAAGTGCTTATATAGTTATTTAGTAAGTTGATTCACGGCCCTTTAAAAGGATCATGTACGAATAGAATTTATGACGTCTTCTGTTATATGATGTATAAAGTAATAAAGAGGAAGTAATCAAAACAAAAGTAGAATGTCTTAAAGGTATAAAGTACCTTTTGCACACTGCACCGGCCGATGCCACGGTAGCATCTCAATGCTAAAGCTTCAAAATACCTGCGTAAGTTATGTTGCATGTACACGTTTACATTAAAGCACTTTCCACGACTGGATTCTGTAGTTGTCTTTGAGAATCGGCTAAAAACACATCTGCACAACAACATCTCGACTTCAATTTTATTTTTGGGATAAGTATCCCTTTAATATTACAAAGTATACTGTAAAATATTACTGTATATTAGGACATTTTGGTTAATTTTGTATTACGATACTGTATTTTGATGCTGCTCGGTACGGTGATATCGTATGATGTGGTTTTGTTATACCTTGAAAACCCTTAGTAGCAGTGGTTTCTAAAGTACAGAGAACAACATTTTTCAACTTCTGTTCAAGATACTTTTATTAACTTTCATAAGTGGACTTCAAGGGAAAACAAATGTAGGATATGATCTGATATTAAGTGGAAATACAATGTAATGGCCATTAATCGACTTTAAATTGTCTGAGAGATTTCTTATCTAGACAAGGCGATGACAAACACAGATGAAGCGTACGCTCAAGTGACATAATCCATCTTGCAGATTACTTTTCGTCTCTAATGAATCCTAAAGGCTAAGATGAAAACAAACAGGAGGAATGAACACGTGGGCCGAGGTAAAATGGAAACGAACGAGATTTTCTCTTTGAGCCCGAGTTTTGTCATAGATCATTAAACTGCAGTTTTCTGCAGCTGTGGGAAGATATCTTCACTCCTCTCTTCATAAAGGTGACTTAGAATTCAAAACTCACTCTCTGCGCTCGGTGACTTAGAACGCTGTCATAGATCATTTTCCATTTCATAGTTCACGTTTCTGTCGCCGTTTTGGAAAATGAATAAATATGCAGGAGAAAGTGTTGGAGTTGGCCGGTCGAGCTCCTCTACGCGCACACTGAGAGGCAGTATTTGTACATCGACACATTACCAGTTTGTCTTGGTTTATTCATAACAGCCTTTCAGAATTTGTTTCTTTTTTTTGAAAAGGGAAAATTGAGTCTCATTGGCTGTAAAACTTCCAATTATTCACTTGCAGAAATGTTATGATGAATGTAATGCCAGGGAAGAGTGTCTTGCAGTCTGTGTTTCTCTGCTGTGTTAAATTATTGATGACTGAATGTGTCTGGATCACGGCGCTGATGCATGTATGAGGTTCCTGTACTGTATGTGTGTTCTTGCAGTGTTGATGATGTGAGTGTGTATGAGTCTGAGGTGCTGTGGGCATTCGGAGGTTCTGCTGTATTGAGCAGCTGAATCATAGCTACTGCTGCCGGTGATTCTGGTGATATATCTCACTGTCTGTCCTCTGGCTCCACAACACCTGTACACACACTTAAAGTGATAGGACACCAACACATAGAATCCTGTTCGAATCTGTTTCCTTGTGAAGTAATAGAATCATCTTCAAATTATATGGACTGAGACCCAAAAAACAAAAATATATTACTTCCTTCATTTCTTTCGTTCTTTTTGTATTTTCCATCCTTTCTTTGTTTCTTTGTTTCTTTTCTATCTGTCTGTCCGTCCATCCATCTTTCTTTCTTTCTTTCTTTCTTTCTTTCCTTCTTTCTTTCTTCTTCCTTCTTCCTTCTTTCTTTCCTTCTTTCCTTCTTTCTTTCCTTCCTGCTTTCTTTCTCTCCCTCTCTCTCTCTCTCTCTCTCTCTCTCTCTCTCTCTCTCTCTCTCTCTCTCTCTCTCTCTCTCTCTCTCTCTCTCTCCTCTCTCTCTCTCTCTCTCTCTCTCTCTACTTTTTCTTTTCTTTCTTTCATTATATATATTTTTTATCCATCCATCCATCCATCCTCTCTTTCATTGTCCTCTTCTTTCTTTCTTTCTTTCTTTCTTTCTTTCTTTCTTTCTTTCTTTCTTTCTTTCTTTCTTTCCCTCTCTCTTTTTCTTTCTTTCATTATATTTGTATTTTTTGCTCCATCCATCCATCCTTTCTTTCTTTCTTTCTTTCTTTCTTTCTTTCTTTCTTTCTTTCTTTCTTTCTTTCCTTCCTTCCTTCCTTCCTTCCTTCCTTCCTTCCTTCCTTCCTTCCTTCCTTCCTTCCTTCCTTCCTTCCTTCCTTCCTTCCTTCCTTCCTTCCTTCCTTCCTTCCTTCCTTCCTTCCTTCCTTCCTTCCTTCCTTCCTTCCTTCCTTCCTTCCTTCCTTCCTTCCTTCCTTCCTTCCTTCCTTCCTTCCTTCCTTCCTGCTTTCTTTCTTTCTTTCTTTCCTTCTTTCTCTCTCTCTCTCTCTCTCTCTCTCTCTCTCTCTCTCTCTCTCTCTCTCTTTTTCTCTCTCTCTCTCTATCTCTCTCTCCCTCCCTCTCTCTCTCTTTACTTTCTCTTTCTTTCTTTCTTTCTTTCTTTCATTATATTTTTTTATCCATTCATCCTTCCTTCCTTTGTCCTCTTCTTTCTTTCTCTTTCTTTCTTTCTTTCCCGCTCTCTTTTTTCTTTCTTTTCTCTTTCTTTCTTAAATTATATTTGTATTTCTTATCCATCCATCCATCCCTCCATCCTTCCTTCCTTTGTCCCCTTCTTTCTTTCTCTCTCTCTTTTTTCTTTCTTTCTTTCATTATATTTGTATTTTTATCCATCCATCCCTTCTTCCTTTGTCCCTTTCTTTCTTTCTTTCTTTCTTTCTTTCTTTCTTTCTCTGCTCACTAAAACATCAAATCCACATGTCTGTACACTAACCTGCACACACACAACACAAAAAAACATGTAACTTCCTTAACCCTATATGAAACTAGTAAAGATTATTGTTACAAAATCTTTGCACATTGAATTTGCAATGTGGTGTGAACAGACTGCAAGTGTTAGTGTTTGTTCTGGCATTTTGCCGCAGTCCCCATAGTATTTCTGTGCGTGTCGAGCCTATTTGTGTATCTGCACACCCTTAACAATTGACCTCTATCTTTCTTCAGCTGATTAGAACCTTAATGTATCATAATATTATTTGCTCAGACAATGTAATTTCCCTGAGGCTTTCCTGAGAGTTCATTTCATGTGAGACTTCGGTTTGACTGGTTGGTATGAAAGCTGTTTCTAAATTTGATTACACACCAGCAAACTGTCCTTGAAAATGTTGATCTGTGGTACAGTTTTCTATTACTCTAGTTTGGTTTGTTATTGGCCTTTTATGCTTTTAAATTCAATGGGTCTCATTCACCTAGCATGCGCACGCACACATTTGTGCATGAAACCTGCACACAAATGTTTTCACGAACAAATCATGATTCACAAAAACTTCCGTACTATAATGTAATCTAAATATACTGCAAGATAGGAACAGTTGACAGCACACGTATGCCATATTTGTAGGTGGTAGCGGCTCTTTTCTGCTAGTGAGTTCAGTTCAATGTTGTTCCGTTTGACTAAGAAGACATAAACAAGGTGGGTCTGTTGTGCCGTGTCATAAACTGCAACAGCAAGCCGCACAATCATTAAGGACAGAAACTAGACGATTTTTTAGTTTTACGACTTTTAAACAACGCGAAGGAAATCATATCAAGGATCATTCGTGTATCAATCGCTAGTAAACAACCTCGCTGTGACAGATTGTCCTACAGTGTAAATACCCTATCATATTATTCTACCATATAAAATAAACAGGTACGATTAATTTACACATGAGATTGTCGTATCAGTAGAATACAATTAACAGGTAGGATGATTTTATAGCGCCAAAAAATGACATGATATTGATGTACGCATGCCTAAGAAAATCTGATTAGTAGGACGAAATTTCAGGACACTGGACATGAAGTGCATGCAGTAAGTCAAACTTAGCAGCTCGTGTTTTTCCGGAAATAATCGTAAAGTTGTATTTCTCTTTTAAAAATGTTATCAAACTAAATACTCTTCGAAGATACGACGACGTATGTAATACTACTGTATAGGCACTCAAGATTAATATGAGATTGGCAGAAACTACCTGTGAATCTCTTTAAGAGACACATCTTCACACATGTGTTGTGAATTAGGCGGAAAGTCATCGGAGGTTGAAAGGTGCGTATAAGAATAACGAATAAAGATGCAACATTTTGATGATTTTTTTCAATTTTATACTAAAATACATTTCTGACCAATTGCTTTCTTTCTAAAGAAACTCCTTCGCCCTACCACGCTATCGCGTGACTTGAACACTGAATCGAAGGGAACTCTTGAATTGGCAAACTCCTCTGTGTGATGTTTATGCTCAGCGATCTGAATCGGCAGATAATGAAAGTGTGTAGACTAGATGGATGAGGACTCTCTGAGGAACCTGGAGCAGCAGGTGAAACCCTTCCCTTCCCTGCTTCTGTAGAAAGGAAGTTTAAAGCTAATCGATCAATATCGAAGACGGGGTGGAGGTGATAACAGCCACTTGTTCATTACTTGATCCCCTCAAGGATTGATCAGAAATTAATCATCACGAGCACTTTGATCCTCTGTATTAAAACACCTATGGCAGTTGACCTCCTACACTGTAAAAAACTGTTTTTCTTTGTAAAATTGAAAGATTTTTTAAAATAAAGTCAAAAAACTAAAATTTACAAGAAAAACAGGGGAAGTATAATTTTACAGGGAAAAAACGTTATTTTACAGTTTACTCCGCCCCGGCTGCCAGAAAATTTCATTTGTTTAAATACGATCAAAAACTTTATAATATATATCCTTATATCCTATAATTTTACCGGGGAAAAGTTTTTTTATATTTAAATATTTGTATCATTACATTGGTAAATGTCATCTATTAATTTAAATATAATTCATATAATATTTAAATGATATGTATATCCTATAATAATATTGGAATATAACATATATTATAGTGCATACATTATGTATATGTTATAACATTTTATATAGATTTATATAGATAAATCTATATAGATTTTAAATGTGTGTGTGTGTATAAATGTATAATAGTAATGTGTATTTATCTCATCACATTTACATTTGTCTCGCTTCGTATGCTATATTGATTTTATTCTAACTTAATAGCGGTGCATTATATTGCCTTTTCTGCATAGGATACATGCAGCGCTGGCTTACAATTTGGACAAAATGAAGTAACTTGCAAACGTATCATTTATGCTGCCTACATTTAGAAACAGACTTCATGTTGGCAATGATGCCTCAAGAACAGCAGAGTACAAGTTTCAAGTTTGAACCCTTACAAGTATTAACACTTCCAAGGGTCCAGGTTTGCACATATATCAGTTCAGATACCCGTGGCTAGACTTTCCTAGTCTTTCTCTGCGGTTGTCTCTGTCTGTCTGTCGTCCTGTCTCTCCATCAGTCTCTCTTATCTTTACCCATTTCCAGTTCTACCCCACTGTCTCTCCACCCCCTCTCTCTGTCTCTCTTCTGTCTTTCTCTCTCTGACAGATGTTACTGTGTCTCTAGGGTTTTTATTGGAAAGTGGAGAAAGAATGGTGAGGCTGTTAATATTTACTGTATGTCTCTCTCTCTCTCTCTCTCTCTCTCACACACACACACACACACACACACATTCAGTCTAGAAACCCTTCCTGTGACCTTCATAAGTGTCATTACAATAGCTGGCAGACTGAAGAGAAAAACACACAATAATGGAGACACGCAGACACATGACTAACTCATGTATGCAGGCTTCACGACCTTAATGTGCTTGGCTGATGAAGCATTTAAACAATTAACAGATGGAGGGCAGTTTAGATGAAAATCTCCGTAATGGCCGAGTTGTCATTGGAGTTAACCTAATGCCGAACAATCATTCAACACTAATCGAACCGTTTTCCGAGCTTTTTTGACATTCTACCACAATTCGTAAAGAGATAATGAACCGCAGAAAGAATATTACCCTTCCTCCATTTCGCCCACGGAATACAAAAGATGACGCTTTGCCGAGTTTCCTAAGCTGCTTTTGTCAATACAATAGAAGTGTGAGGGGACTCGGGGTACCAAGCTGCAAAAATAATATGGAAAGGGATAGTTCACCCGAAAATACAAATGCCATCATTTTGTATAAAATGTCACGCAGAAGATATTTTGAGAAATGTCTCAGTGGTTTGTGTCCATGGAAGTCAATGGGGTTCAATGTTCAAATTCTTTAACGTATCCTCTTTTGTGTTTTGCAGAACAAAGGAAGTCATACAGGTTTGTAAGTAAGTAAATGATGAAAGAATTGTCTTTGTTGGGTGAACTGTCCCTTTAATGCAGCGCTGGGTGTGATTGGCTGGAGCTAATGTCATTATTCCTCCTTTGTTCTCATGAATTCCATAAAAACGTCACATCGAGATCAATCCAGTCCGTGATAGAAATATGACTCACAGAGAGAGGGAGACAGGAGAGCGAGATAGACATGCACATGAAGGTGATTGTCTATACATAGCATGTTAATAGTCCTGTGTGGGTAATGGATTGCTCCATATATCACTCTGTTCCCAAGACATTAATCTTCAAGTGATTTGATTCTGGAATCATACCATGCACACACATGTTTTCATTCATTATGGAGACTTTCCATATAGATATAATGACTTATATACTGCACACACACACACACACACGGTAACAATATCGTCAGGAGAGGAACGATGCCACACAGAGAGTTGAAGTATACAGGGTGTGTTTTAATGAGTCCAAGCAAACATCAACGGGAACAAAGTGCATAAATAATAATCCACAGGAATCACAGACGAAACATAATCCAACAAATACCATCCACGGAACAGGCTGGTGCAAGATCAGAGAGTCCAAGGTAGACAGAATGCAACTTGACTGGACGAATAACATGACATAAACGCTGAGCATATATAGATAGAGTGGTGAAGTGCATGATGGGAAGTGTAGTCCAGGGGTTAAAAGTGCAGCGAGTGTACCGGGGAGGGGGCGTGATTGACGAAGACAGAACAGATGTTACACACACACACACACACACTATTGACTATTTTATCTTGCAATGACAAACACCACTAATGATACCACATCTAACGTACAATTAATAGCACAACAAAATTGATACAATTAATCATACCAGCAGTCCTACATCGAGTGAATCTGAATTGTGTCTTTAGATTAAAGAAATAAA
>NC_136782.1:20140440-20176018 GCF_947034865.1 Barbatula barbatula
TTTAGTTCTCGGTACCTTCATGTCATCATGCTAACTGCATGCGTGTGGGATGTCATTTTGATTCAAATGAATTCCAACCATACTGTTTGTTTAAAAAGGATTTGTAACCACTCCAATTCCCACAATTGCATGGAATTAAAATAGTGAGATTGCTTGCCTCCTGAACATTCAATGGAAAATCTGCATTGAAATGCACCGGCGACTGACGTTTTCACATACATACATATCACGTGCACGAATTCAGCTTCTGCCTGGAAGCACACGGGCTTCAAGCGACACTTCACCACGAGTTTTGAATGCTAATAAATGCACAGCGTAAACATCCTAAGAAATAACCTGCCTATCACATGTTAAGTACTTCCAGCATTCTGAAGAGATGGAGGATGTTTTTAAATAAATAATTCACTCCTAAAAATAAGGACTTCAATTACATCTAAAGGGGTCTGAGGCCATTTAAGAATGTTTATTAATGGTGCAAACAAACACGTTTTCTTTAGAGAATATAAAAAACTTGTACAGCATTTGCTTTTAAGAAAGGTGGTCCAAAATGAAAAAAGGTATTTATTCGACAAACTTATTTTGCAAAAAGGCAAACTACTGCATATCAGTGGATATATTATATATTTTATTCAAATGTACAAAATGCACAGAAAGATTTAATGTATCAGTTGTTAATATTTTGTTGATTCTTGTCTTTGTTCATTTATAATGTGTCATGTTTGAGTGTTCATCTCAAGTAAACGTCACTTTTGGTCACTCTGCATGTAAGTTTCTCAAGTCTCTAATTTTAAACTAACGTTTGATCTTATCAGTTAAGAGCAAAGTTTTGCCAAATCTTTGGATGTTTAGAAGCGAGAACAAAAGTTTGACTAATTCAAATTAAATCCATGAATTTTGGGCAGCATACACATGGAAGGTCTCTTACTGTCATCTCTCCGGTCCTTTTGATCTTATGGAGACCTAGCGAGGTTAATAATTCTGTGCATACATATTTAATAAGACTTCTCAATTAAAGCTTTCTTTGCAAGGAGAATATTCTTCTATAATGAAGTCTCTCCCTCACTTGATCAAACACACACACACACACACACACACACATTCTCCATCTCTTTCTGTGGTCAGGTTTTGGCTGCATATGAAGAAATATCCTCATGGGGAAAGTAAAACCTAAAATCACCTGCGTGGTGGTGAACGGCCAGCGATCCCCGTGTGGAAACTCGCTTAATGAGCATAATAAATAATTTCTTAATGAAAATAATGCAGAGGTTTGCATGAGGCGTACGTTTAGAAGATGGAAAATATAATTGGGCCAAATTACTTTTAGTCACTTCATGAATCTTGATCAGTTGTTTTGTGTCTGATTAGTTATGCAATTTTCATTTACACTCGGTCACATCATGCATCTGCAACATGCATATGAATTGAATTGTTTTTTTTTCACATTCACAGAATTTTGTGGCACTGCATCCAGACGGCACAGATTTGTACATGGTTTAATCGGACGCACGCGCCAGGCCCGAAGTAAACTTTTGGTCTGTGTTTGGTTATAATATAACAAATACTTTTTTTTTTAGTAATTAATATTAGTATTTTTGTGGTATATTAATTGTATTCATTGTAATTAAAACTACTAAACAGTTATTGATTCTTTGTGGAGGACTACCGGAAGTCAAGTTTGGGCCACATAGCGTTTGTTGATGTTGTTGCCGATGAAACCGTCTCTTATTACGTGTGTAAAGGAAGCCACAAAGATAAGGGCCAGTTCTCAATGCCAAGAACGCAAAGAACAGACTTTGATGTTTTGTGGAGACCAGTCTTGCGAGGCAGCCTCGGGAAGAATAAATTTGGATGTACGCGCTGCAGTGACTTCTGTAGGAGCGCCGCATACGATGCATCCTTGATAACGAGAACACGTCCGGGTACTTTCATGCGCTCTCTGTTCTTGAGTATTGGATCCGTACTAGACGGTTCTAGATGATGTAGAGCGAGAACATGGGGACACAAGACTGATGAAGAACGCATATTGAGGAACGGTGTCTTGTGGGCCAATCCGGAAGTGAGTGCCGCGCTGGTTTTCTCGACCGAAAGATTTTGGAAGATCGCAAAAAAGAAGCTCAGTGATTAACAAAGGTTTATGATGTCTACACGTTTTGTCAATCAAGATAATTTTTACCAATGAACACAACATTTGTTACTTTTGAAGCCGAAGTAAAAAGCTAACACGATGCTTTAAACAGACTACACTTTAGGTCGCTTGATATCAACGTCACCACCACCAAGCCTCCGACAACTCTTTCAAACTTTTTTTAAAATGTGTTCCCTGATAAGTTACTCCTGGGTGAATGAATCCGCATCTACGTTTTAAGAGATTTCTGCCCATGTTGCATTATTCGTGAGCTTTATATTTATATCAAACGTCATTGCCAAAGGAAGTAAGTCACTTTAAGCAACTTGTTAGCAACCGATTAAAAAATCACAGGTTAAGATTGGTTTGTTTTATGTCATAGAATAAAACACGAAAATATTTAGGTTTTGTTGACCACAGACCTCATTTCGGACGATTTAGGCTACCAAAAACCCATTTAAAAAACCCATAGACTTTGGAGCGGCTGAAGTCCTGACGTCTCAAATGTAAATTTTTGTTATAGTCCACCTATAGTTCACCTTTTGGGGGATAGTTTATCCCTTTAACTTTTTGAGTAATAACATGGACATCAAATTACAAAAGTTGCAAATACTTCGTTTTTTTTTTAATTTAAAACAGGTAACATTTAAAGAATATAAAAACAGAATTAAAGAACACAAGTTCATTTAGAATATGCATTTGAAATATTTCCAAACATTAAAGATGAATTAAATCTATCTGTTATGATCGTGAGGGGAGAACCCAATTGCAGGCAGCGAAACGGGGATGAAGGGGTTAACAAGGACTTTAATTATATAAAACAGAAAACAAAAACCCACGAGGGGGTAACAAGACAGTACACAATAACTAACACCATAAACTGAAAACAAAACACTCAACTATGAAACACTAAGACTAAACGAACACTCACAAAGACTAGCATAAAGTTTCTGACACGACAAGGCTTAGGACAGGGTAACAAGTACAACGAACCAGCACAAGACAATGAACACGAGGATGTTTTAAAGGGAGACAGACAAAGGATAATTAACAAGGGTCAGGTGCGGGTACTGAAACACTCAGGGAAGGTTAACGAGGAAACGAGATGGCGGGAAACACTGACGAGACACGAGAAAGCACATGGCTTTCTCACACAAAACCTAAGGCTATGCCATGACTCCGCTGCAAGACCAAAAATAAACATGACATGATAGCGGAATCATGACATAAGCCCCCCCTTAAATGAACACCTCCAGGTGTTCATCAAGGGGTAGACTAACAAGACAAGACAGACTGGGAACACGACAATACAAGGCAAAACAAAGAAAACAATATCAGGGGGAAACAAGCAAGCAAAATCACAGGGTTGGGGTGAGACAATAAAAATAATAAACATGGGAGGGGGGGTGGGGGAACAACAAAGTTCACGGGAGAGTGTCCAAGAGGGTAGGGATAGGGTGGGACAGTCCTAGTTCCCGGGGGCGCTCGCGAGCGTGGAATCCCCGGGGACTTGATGGGAGAAGTCCTCGGGGGAACTGTTCTTGTTCCCGGCTGGAAGGCCGGCTGAGCCACCGGCTGGATAGGACTGGGTGCAGGACTTGGCGCCGGCTGGAAGGCCGGCAGGGCAGGACTGGGTGCAGGACTTGGCGCCGGCTGGAAGGCCGGCAGGGCAGGACTGGGTGCAGGACTTGGCGCCGGCTGGAAGGCCGGCAGGGCAGGACTGGGTGCAGGACTTGGCGCCGGCTGGAAGGCCGGCAGGGCAGGACTGGGTGCAGGACTTGGCGCCGGCTGGAAGGCCGGCAGGGCAGGACTGGGTGCAGGACTTGGCGCCGGCTGGAAGGCCGGCTGGGCAGGACTGGGTGCAGGACTTGGCGCCGGCTGGAAGGCCGGCTGGGCAGGACTGGGTGCAGGACTTGGCGCCGGCTGGAAGGCCGGCTGGGCAGGACTGGGTGCAGGACTTGGCGCCGGCTGGAAGGCCGGCTGGGCAGGACTGGGTGCAGGACTTGGCACTGGAGTGGACGCCTGGGCAGGACTTGGCACTGGAGTGGACGCCTGGGCAGGACTTGGCACTGGAGTGGACGCCTGGGCAGGACTTGGCACTGGAGTGGACACAGGCGGGACCACCGGACTTGGGACCACCGGACTTGGGACCACCGGACTTGGGACCACCGGACTTGGGACCACCGGACTTGGGACCACCGGACTTGGGACCACCGGACTTGGGACCACCGGACTTGGGACCACCGGACTTGACGGGACCACCGGTCTTGACGGGACCACCGGACTTGACGGGACCACCGGACTTGACGGGACCACCGGACTTGACGGGACACCAGGAGGCCCGCTGGACAGGGTCCCCCTGCCCGTATGACGCCCCCCCAAAAAATATTTGGGCTGAGTTCCGGCGTTCTCCTCCGGCTGGAACCTCGGGCTGGACACCACACCCCTCCTCGGCTTCTTCTTCTTCGCCCGGCTCACGGTGGGTGTAGCCGGTTGCGTAGAAGCGGCGGGGAGCATGACCAGCTCCGTGCTGGACGAGTTGAAGGGTGCCGAGGGTGAGGAGAGGCCCACAGCCCCGATTCGCCGGGTACGGCCCTCGGGGATGGCGGCCAGCGGAGAGATCGGTTGAGGTAAGACCCCGGACTCAGAGCGAGCATTGACGTACCGCCACAGGTCGTCGAGTTCCGGAGGTCCCAATGACCTCATCTCCGCCCGCGAAAGTGGGTCCCTCAGACCGGCATTAAAGAGCACCGCCAGCTCCTCTTCTCCCATGTCCACATCAACTGCGACATCCAGGAATCTCCCAAAATAGTCCTGCAGGTTTGAGTTCCCTTGCTGGATGCCGCAGAGTAGACGAGGCTTCCGGGATCGTGCCGAGGTCATAGCTGCCTGCTGGGTTCAGTTCGGGCTGGTTCGTTCTGTTATGATCGTGAGGGGAGAACCCAATTGCAGGCAGCGAAACGGGGATGAAGGGGTTAACAAGGACTTTAATTATATAAAACAGAAAACAAAAACCCACGAGGGGGTAACAAGACAGTACACAATAACTAACACCATAAACTGAAAACAAAACACTCAACTATGAAACACTAAGACTAAACGAACACTCACAAAGACTAGCATAAAGTTTCTGACACGACAAGGCTTAGGACAGGGTAACAAGTACAACGAACCAGCACAAGACAATGAACACGAGGATGTTTTAAAGGGAGACAGACAAAGGATAATTAACAAGGGTCAGGTGCGGGTACTGAAACACTCAGGGAAGGTTAACGAGGAAACGAGATGGCGGGAAACACTGACGAGACACGAGAAAGCACATGGCTTTCTCACACAAAACCTAAGGCTATGCCATGACTCCGCTGCAAGACCAAAAATAAACATGACATGATAGCGGAATCATGACACTATCTTTACGTGATCAGATAAGGTAAAACACTGGAAGTGTGTGTGCGTGTGCGTGTGTGTGTGTGTGTGTGTGTATCCCTCCAACTAGCCTGAAGATATGAAGAACTTCCAGTTATCATCATCTGATGGGCAAATCTGTCTCTCTGTAGTTCTGCACACCACACACACATGAAAGCACATTTAAACTCTCGAGACGTAGATGGAACGAAAAACATCTCTCTCTCTCTCTCTCTCTCTCTCTCTCTCTCTCTCTCTCTCTCTGTCTCTCTCTCTCTCTCTCACTCTCTCTCTCTCTCTCACCATCACACACAGATCTTCTTCACAGATGGCCTTGACACTTTGGCTCTGGCTGTTTGACTTCTCTGCACTGATAGATTCCTTAACGCATTCAAGGCCCGTATAAACCTTTATTTCACTCTTTCATTTTGTTGTTTCGTTCGTTTATTTACACGTAAACATTTCACAGCAAAAACGCCAGCAGTACTTTCTCTTCTTTCTGTTGTTGATCTACACTGACAATACCTTCAGGCTTCACATCGACACACACACACACACTCCTGTGTGGCTTGTGCCTTCATAAAACATGGCTCCGTCCAAGCTCGACTGCAGGAATTAATCAGGCTGGACCATCACGTTCCCTTTCCAATCAGGCAAATCCAGACGTTGGCGAATCAAAGGCAGAAGGAACAGCTGCTGAAAGCGAAATCATTTAAACCTTCCAACAACAAACCTGCTCTCCAAACAATGACCCTGCATACCATTCAACAAACATGGCGGCTTTACCGCACAATTCAATCCAAATGTTTTGCAGTCGTATTGAATGAACGCACATCCAGATTTTGAGCCTAAATATTCAGATTCCGGAGACATAGTCACGCTCCTAAGCATAACAATTCTAAACAAACACAGTCCAAAATTAACACGTACAAGTGCCAAATGCAAGTAGAGTTTGAATGAAATGAAACAAAATGTAGGCAGCTGACTTAGTATAGGAAAACATCCCGACCATCATAAAACCTCTATTGCAGATTGATTCATTCGTGCTATATAGAACAGCTCTGTCAGTGGGTCGCCTCTCATTTGTCAAAAACCCAAATAATAAATTAAAAATGATCGTCTGACACAAGTTCCATGTCCGGTAAATGGAGTGGATGAACCCAACCAATGTTTTGTAAAAAACTTTTTCTTGTTTTAACCCGTTGTTGGGTCAAATAATGTATAAACCGTTTTCTAGGTCAATTTTACTCAACGACTGGAAAAGAAGCCAGTTGTTTTTAATGTATAAGCACATGATAAAAGGACACTTTACTGTAGACAGTTTCAAAGCAACAACATAAACAAAATCTGCGCATGTGCACTTTTGCGGTCCAAACTCAACTTTTAGGACACATCCTATTTCTGATAACAAGCAAAAGAAATAACAATTACACTACATTAGATAGCAAGTAAAAGTCTAGTTTTGGGTTAGGAGTAGCAGAACCGTTACCTTACTAAACTTCAATGCGACAAAGTTACGCGACCCATTCAACAAATTGTTTCTTTAATAAAATGAACAATAAAATTCAACAAATTGTTTATTGAATACAATAATTATACAGTAAATTATTGTAATAAATTAATATTATTATAAATACTAAGATATACTTTAAATAGTTATATGCCAGACCAATAAACAAACACAGACCGGAAGTTAACTGAGCATGCCTCAGATGAAACGGTGTGGTTATAATCGCATTTTACATTCACTTTCTGAATACATGTAGATATTCTGCCAACACGTGAGACATTTACTGTTTCAAGTGCATTTAAGTTAAAGCTGAGCACCAGAGAGCATAAAATATCAAGAGATGTTTATATCACCGTGTGTAGCATCAATACCTCAGAGGAATCCTTTGAAGAATTGGAGAACTAAAGAAGTGAAATATACTACCAGCAGACAGAAGAAAGAGAGAGCGAGTGATTCTTGATATTAAACCAGACAAGAATGAAAGAGACAGACGACTCACCTATACGCACAAATATAATCTTCCCCATGCCACACGTCCGCACACACAAACACGCACACACAGATCACACACCCTGATGATGTCGTTAATATGAATATTTTAATTATTTAAACAGATCAAATGTCTCTTCTGGTTTCATGGCATCTCTGTTAAATCTCTGCGTGAGATTCAATTACATTAATAATCAGAGATTTGATTCTGACCCTCATGATGACTTCCATTTCATTCTAATTGAAGAGAGAGATTCTCAAAAGGAGAGGCGGAGATTTGGGAAACTGATCTTTGGCTTTGCTTATTTGACATGTTAATGTTCACAGAAGTGTGTGTTTGCTCACAAACAAAATCCAGATTGCACAGTGTGCCTGGATGCAGTGCCATTATAATGGGAACAATCTAGTTTTGTGGCATTGTGTCCCTCATTCCTGGTCCCCGCTGCTTTGCCCGCTTGCAGTGTGAAGAGTGACGTTTGATGTTTTATTCTTTTGCATGCTGAAAACTATACACAACCGCAAAAACCTAAACTGCCTTTGTCTCGCAAACACACACAAACACACACGTGGTGATGAGAGGTTGGGGTGTGATAAAGTAGGAGATTTAGACTCGGCTGATTCCCAGCATTCCCTTCACCTTCATTATGATCCCCGTGAGAATTTCTCTCACGCCGGGAGTGTGTATTTGTGTGTGTATCGAGACTCAATGACTTGTTCCCTACTGTGGTTAAACATATAATCATCCATAACCGTCGAAAATGGTCCATATCCTTTTCTCTGTCTCACACATACACACACACATACACAAAGTCTGTTTATTCCCTGCAGAATGTTCCCAGTGTGTGGCATCATGGGTAATGGGACTTTTCAGCATGGGTTCAATCATAGAAAGAAAGAAAGAAAGAAAGAAAGAAAGAAGGAAGGAAGGAAGGAAGGAAGGAAGGAAGGAAGGAAGGAAGGAAGGAAGGAAGGAAGGAAGGAAGGAAGGAAGGAAGGAAGGAAGGAAGGAAGGAAGGAAGGAAGGAAGGAAGGAAGGAAGGAAGGAAGGAAGGAAGGAAGGAAGGAAGGAAGGAAGGAAGGAAGGAAGGAAGGAAGGAAGGAAGGAAGGAAGGAAGGAAGGAAGGAAGGAAGGATGGATGGATGGATGGATGGATGGATGGATGGATGGATGGATGGATGGATGGATGGATGGATGGATGGATGGATGGATGGATGGATGGATGGATGGATGGATGGATGGATGGATGGATGGATGGATGGATGGATGGATGGATGGATGGATGGATGGATGGATGGATGGATGGATGGATGGATGGATGGATGGATGGATGGATGGATGGATGGATGGATGGATGGATGGATGGATGGATGGATGGATGGATGGATGGATGGATGGAGTCTTCTAGTCTTCTGTTGAACTCAAAAAATTATATTTGGAAGAATCTTTGAGATTTCTGGGACATCATAGTAAGAAGATTAAAATGGTAGTCAAAGGTGCTCCAGAACTGTTTGCTTTCCTAAATTCATTATAATATCTCATTTTGTGTAAAAATAGGATATGAGATATTACAGAAAAAAGAATGATACAGTAGTTTTCCCATATGGTAGTAAATTATGTCCCAGAAATGTCAGCGCCTACATTTTTCCAAATATCTTTCTTTGTGCTCAACAGAACAATGATATTTATACAGATTCGGAACAACATGAGGTTGAGGAAATGATGACAGAATTGTCATTTTTGGATACACAATATAAATATGACTAAAAATATTAACTAACTAAAGAAATGAATAAGCAAATGTGTTTTGTTGTTGTTCTACAGATTGTTTATATTGTAAAGGTCATTTTTGGGTGAACTAATCCTTTAAAGAAAATGTGCTATATCAAAAATATAGCCAAGGGACTGTTCGTTCAAAAATTATCAATTTGGCGTTCTTTATTCCCTCTTGTGTGGTTTAAAACCTCTTTTTTCTGTGGAAAACAAAAGAAGGCATTTTGAGAAATGTTCAATGTTGTTTGGTTACAGCCATTCTTATATATTGATATATTCACAGGTTTGGAATGACATAAGGGTTAATAAATGATGAGAGAATTTTCAATATTGGGTGAACTATTCTGATACCACAGATACATCCAGTGTTGTTACATACACAGTTGTTGGGTAAACGGGTGTTTCGCGTCATTGATCACAAATATAAATAGGTTGTGTATTTTAGCACAAATCTTCATTCATGGATTTTGTAATAAAGTATAACTCCGTTCCAGCTCTGCTGCGGTTGCATTTGGTGACGGGAATGGCAGAGGATTTTGGCCTGTGGAGTTATCGAACACTTCCTCCATCAGAAAAGCCATTCACTTAAGAGCAGGCTATCATCTTCCCTGGGGACTTCTCAACACACACACACACACACACTGAAGTACCGCTAAAGTGTTTCATCTGATAGTGTCTCTCTGGGCTTGTAAGTGTTTGACCAGCTATTAGATAAAAAAAGTAGAAAAAATAAATACAAGAGTTTTGAACTTCATGGCCACATCTTGATTTGCATACTTCTACTTGTGACTAATAGTGTGTACTTCACTGTGATGGGAACTTACAGTATATCTTTTAGTGTAAGTCTATTGGGGTACGCTACTACATCCGTGAATTACGAGCCACCAGAGTCGGGGGCTGTAGTTACATTTATCACCTTGCAATTCATTTTTATTGAACATGTAAAAATAGCATCGGCAGCTACACATTATCATCATTTATTTTCAGCGCAACATGTACACATATACTGTAGTATCAGTACAGTACAGTATCTTGTTGGCGTCTAGTGTACACTATCTAGTGTGCATATATAATACACTATCTAGTCTATTGTTTATAGCTGTCATCCAAATTAAGATTCTTAAACTAAATGATATATAGTTTGTATATAAATTGCACACTATTTAGGCCTCATTTTTCTTCTTAATACACCAACACACTCTTACACTCAGTGAATGTATAACTAAACGCCTGTAGTGTAGCAGAAAGAGAGAGGGCGAGGGCGAGGGCGAGATTTAGGGGGTGAAACAAGGAATGAAATATTCTCCGTTAAAGGAGAGTAGGAATTCCATTACCCATAATGCTCGCAATGAATGTAAGGGAGATACAGTATTTCCCTTCCAGAATGCTTGATGTGTAAGAGTCTCAGATCTCAGGGGATGAAAGAGAGAGAGAGTGTTCAGGTTAAGAGGGGTCAGACTGATATTGAAATGAAGAAAGAGAGAAATGGGAGGATGGGAGGCGTATAGAGGAGTGTGAATGAGAGAGAGAGAGGGAGGAAGGAAGGAGATTTTGGATTGAGGCACTAAGGGCGAGAGAGACGTAGAACTGAAAATGAAAGAGAGAGGGAGAGAGAGCCTGTGTGTGTGTGTGTGTGTGTGTGTGTGTCTGCCTGTGGGTGTGTATGTAACCATGTGTGTTTGTAAGTGTATGCGTGCATGTGTCTGCCTGTGTGTGTGTGTGTGTGTGTGTGTGAGAGAGTATATTAAACAAACTGTGTGTGTGTGAATGTGTGTGTATGTGTGTGTGTTTCTATGTTACCATGTGTGTTTGTAAGTGTATGCCTGTGGGTGTGTATGTAACCATTTGTGTTTCTAAGTGTATGTGTGCGTGTGTCTGCCTGTGTGAGTGTGTGTGTGTGTGTGTGTGTCTGCCTGTGTGAGTGTGTGTATGTAACCATGTGTGTTTGTAAGTGTATGCGTGCGTGCGTACTTGCGTGTGTCTGCCTCTTGTGTGTGTGTGTGTGTGTGTGTGTGTGTAACTGTGTGTTTGTAAGTTTATGCGTGCGTGTGTGTTTCTGCCTGTGTGTGTATGTAACTATGTGTGTTTGTAAGTGTATGCGTCTGGCGTATTTCTGCCTGTGTGTGTGTGTGTGTGTGTGTGTGTGTGTGTGTGCGTGTGTCTGCCTGTGTGTGTGTGTGTGTGTGTGTATGTAACCATTTGTGTTTCTAAGTGTATGTGTGCGTGTGTCTGCCTGTGTGAGTGTGTGTGTGTGTGTGTGTGTCTGCCTGTGTGAGTGTGTGTATGTAACCATGTGTGTTTGTAAGTGTATGCGTGCGTGCGTACTTGCGTGTGTCTGCCTCTTGTGTGTGTGTGTGTGTGTGTGTGTGTGTAACTGTGTGTTTGTAAGTTTATGCGTGCGTGTGTGTTTCTGCCTGTGTGTGTATGTAACTATGTGTGTTTGTAAGTGTATGCGTCTGGCGTATTTCTGCCTGTGTGTGTGTGTGTGTGTGTGTGTGTGCGTGTGTCTGCCTGTGTGTGTGTGTGTGTGTATGTTACCATGTGTGTTTGTAAGTGTATGCGTGCGTGTTTCTGCCTGTGTGTAAGTTTCTGCCTGTGTGTGTGTGTGTGTGTGTGTGTGTGTATGTTACCATGTGTGTTTGTACGTGTATGCATGCGTGTTTCTGCCTGTGTGTGTGTGTCTGCCTGTGTGTGTGTATGTAACCATGTGTGTTTGTAAGTGTATGTGTGTGTGTTTCTGCCTGTGTGTGTGTGTGTGTGTGTGTGTGTGTGTGTCTGCCTGTGTGTGTGTGTGTAACCCTGTGTGTTTGTAAGTGTATGTGTGTGTGTTTCTGCCTGTGTGTGTGTGTGTGTGTGTGTAACCCTGTGTGTTTGTAAGTGTATGTGTGTGTGTTTCTGCCTGTGTGTGTGTGTGTGTGTGTGCGTGTGTGTGTGTGTGTGTGTGTGTGTGTGTGTGTGTAAGTGTCTATATGTTTGTGAGTGTATGCGTGAATGCTCCTGAGCCACCGTGCATGTGTGCGTGTGTATGGTCGTGTGTGAGTGGTGGCGTGTCTGATGTTGGCATTGTTCATGTACAGCAGAAGGGCTCTTTCACCTCTCCAGACGAGACCACACACACACTCATGCAGTACGTTTACCTGTTACGTCTGTGAGACCTGCAGCGAGATTAGTGAGCTATTCAAATCCCCTCAACATAACGGTAAGACCTGAAACATGTGTCATAAAACAAATGCAAAACAAGCAGCATTCACGAATCCATTTCAATGGGCCGGTGTGCAAACATTTTTCACAAATCATCACATTCCAGACGTGTTCAAACAGAATAATATGCCTTTGCCGGCTTTGGTGAGGGGTACACGTGCAAACTCAAGAAATGCATGTGCAGCGTCTTACACATACATCTGATGATCATTACAGGAGGTGAAAATAGACGCTCAGAGCTAAAGAAAGTAAATAAAATCTAATTAGAAGCCAAAACTCCTTTAGCAGCTGAACGAGCTGGGGGATCATGGGAAAACAGAAAATGATCAAAAAACACAGAGAATGTGACATTTCTGTAGTGAAGAATACTGAGGCTGTGATGCGTCAAAATATTGCGGGTAAATATCATTCCGTTCTCCCAACCTCAAGGTCACCTTCTCCGTCTTGACCCCCCTCGAGCATTTCCCACTCCAAACCCAGAGTCATAATGATGAAAGGGTCAGCGCCTGTGCCGATGTGAGCGGGCGGCGGTATCTCTCATTAGACCGTCACGCAAAAGGGCCACTTCACACGTTCCTCTCGTGAAACTCTCACATTGAATAAAATCTGTGAAATGAAATCAGATATTACTGAGAGAGATCACAGTCTCGGAAGGCTTTCCGGAGCCCTCTGAACATTTAGCAGATGCACGCTCGTGGTGTGTTTGATATGTTGACCGCCCATGCAGACATCACCGGCTTTGGTCGGGAATTCAAAGCGGCTCTGTCAGCAAAAACGTCCGCCTGTGTTTGTCAATCAATTTTTTCGTTGGATCACATTGAATTCCAATGTCCGGAACAACTCTGTGCGGTTGCTCTGTTTGCATCCTTGCTGAAAGAACTACAGCTGAAGGGAGTTAGTTTACGATATAAACGTGTTTTTCTAACACAACCGATCCTGTAATACAGCTGTGTGTGTCTCAGAGCATTTCTCTGGAGAAGAAGAGGCAGAGATAGTACACATGTCTGTCTCCATTTGAGTTTCAGAAGAGATCTCAAAAATGTCTCAAACTGGGGGGAAGACCTCAAACATTTCTCATCAAATTGACACAAATCTAGATTGTTTTATCTCTACAATCTACATTAATTTTACACCCCCGTACTGTATACAGATTTAAATAAATGTCTCATTTGTTTTTATTTCTCCAAAGCAATTTTGGAGAAAAATCTGATTCTTAAATATCAAACGCTATGCAATCGAATTCATCAAACATTTTGGTGAGCTAGATGTTGCAGACTGTACATGACATTACGTGCTCTTCATAACAACGCAAGAAATTGAACGCGTGCAGTGATTGCTTCACAGCATGTTGTAGTAATACAGATGAAATGATCAAATTCACAACGCTGAAAATCATAATTATGTTATTCTGCTAATTTCCAGCACCTGCATAAGCAGTTAGTCTGAGGGATTTTGAGCGGGCGTCTTGGGGAGATGCCCAAAATCATTTGCATCGTTTGTTTCTAAAGCAGCATCAGGCCGTTGTATAATGAGTTGACAAGCTAGTTTCAAATGTGTCAGGAACATTTAGAATGATCGTATATTTTTGAGGAAACTTGTTTACTCAGCTGGAAAAAAGCTGTGTTTAGCTGGCTGATGTAGTTGGAAAGCAACATCTAAGTCTTTGTGATGCCGAGCAATTTTCAAAGCAAATTACACAAATCTGCCGTCTGCTCCATAGAGACGCACGCACGCTATCAACTACTGTTTATTTCTTACTGTCCACTATAGATTTATTACTGTTTCATCTAAATGAATGGTGAAATGTTTTTGGCCATCAATGAACTGCACGTAATGCCACACAACCGTACTTATCTCTGGCACTTCAGCCGCAGTATGTAAAGTTTCAGCAGTAAATCCAAAGGGACGGTAAAACTAGAATATTAGTTTTCCTTCAATTTGTTTTAAATCTTACGTGTTAACTGGTACAGCTCTGCGTCAAAAAATTGAGGATACAAAGCACATTATTATATTTTTTCTTTGGCTGAATGTGATATTCTGTCTTTAGCAGCTTAAGTATATTACTTTCAAGCAGGCTCGATGACACATCATTAACCGATGTTAAAAGCTAATTGGCGTGAAAGGTCACCTCTGATGATGACTGCTTATTTATGTGAAAGGATGCATTTCATTTTGCCTTCCTTCTACCCTGGATGCGTTTTGGACGGAAGCAAATGATGTTGTGTCACTTTAGTACTAAACAAAAGGTTCTGAAATATGCTATGACGTCACAGGTACATCTCCTTCAACATGACCGAACATGTTTACATCACATATTAACATGAATTTGGCATTTAGCATCTTGGACCACACTATAGGCCTGTTCAAACCAAAGCAAATAAATCAAAAAAGAATAAAGGTCCAGTGTATTTTTGGGGGAGGATCTATTGATAGAAAATGCAATATAATCTACATAACTATGCCATCAGAGGTGTAGAAAAGACCTCACATAATGAACCGTTATGTTTATATTACTACAGAATGAGCTATTTCTATCTACACACAAACCAAGGGTCCCCTTACATGAAATTCACCATGTGGTTTCTACAGTAGCCCTTAACAGACAAACTGCTCGTAAATACACTATCTCCTTCGGCAAAGAAGCGAGAACGTTACGACATCTTAGCCTATATGTCAGCCACCGTGGTGCTTCAAAAGGGAGGAGTGGATTGAGCCGTTGGTTGCAATTCACAACCACCTCACCACTAGATGACGCTTTATTTCATACACTGGACACATATCTGTCAACAGATCCATCTTAATCTTACACAATGCACCTTTAAAAGAGAGTAAGAGGGATGAAACCGGTCGTAAACGTCTACGTTTAAACCTTGAATAACATTACACATGGACCACAGGGACACAAAGACAATCTTCTTTTACCTGACACTTAAGTGAACCTCTTGTAATTTGGTGGTTTTTTACACATAATAAGACTCCTGCGATGTCTGAGCTCGATTTATCTCTGAGCGTCTCACAAGTGGTCCGTGTCAGTCCATTCTGAAATCCTTCTTTCTCTAGACAGAGATTGAAGATTTGACTGCCGGAGATGTAATCTTCTCTTCACGAGACCTCTTCTCATTTATCTACGAAAATATGCTTATTTGCATTAATACGTGTCATGAACGTTTGAATCATATATTTTATCTCTCCATTTATAGCGTGTCTATTTATTTCACAGTCTTAGCTTTCAACCAAAAGCTTGAATAAGACAGTCACACACACACTTGCTGGAATTCCCATTATCACAAACTTACATCTCTCAGTATCTCACTCATCGCTCCCTGGAGCTCAGAAATAGGTTTATTCGTACATTTTTAATTCGAGAAATTCTCTCTTAATCGTCAATACAGCATTAGACTAAATGTTAAAAGAATGAATCTTGCAGATTCGATTAGAAGAACGTCAGCCAGTCTGTGCTGTCTGTGCAATGTTTTGCCCATCTTGATTGTGTTATGTTTGTGTGTGTGTGGTCCGGTAATGCAAACGTGTGTATGGGTCCAAGTGTGCGAGACCAGAAATTAAAACACTTTATTGAGCGTTTTAATAATAAAGAATAAGTAATAAGTAATAAAGAAATCCGTAAAAAATTGAAATAAATTAAGAACGACGTACTTCGTATCTCTGTCTTCTGCTTTAATGGTTCAGTGGAGGATAGAAAATCTGACCTGTCAGTTGATTAGTTAAAAATGATTGTACATTCTTTGTTACCAGCGTTTCTTTGTTTAAAAATCCTTACGTTTTCTGTTTGTTTCTATGTGTAAACAATAGAAATCCCAGATTTGAATGCGGTCTGACACTTTGGGACCCCAATGTGTTAATATATGTCAGCAAGTATATGCATATGTGTGTATCATCAGGTCTAGTGTTTCTTAAACATTGCACAATGGCAAACCCCTCTGAACAATAAACATCTCAGTGGGTTCCCACCGCTCTCTGGACTCACACATAGAATATGCAATATTATTGTAAAACTTTGTACAAAATGAATCTTTACATCAGATCATTTCAGGAGTTCGAAAAAAGCACTGACAAATATAACTTGGTTATGTTTTCCACATAACGTTTTAAGTGCGAGTCTCTATTTATTTGTCATTGTAATAAGTGCAGAGATTAAGGTAAGGTTACACACATCCGTTTCTGGAAAATGACGTTTTCTGGATCACTTTCAGTGCATTTTGAGAGACGGTGAGTGAGCATTTGAAACCCTTTGGAAGCCGAGGGTCATGCTTTGGAGGTGAACTGTGGGATTGACGGTGGTGCTCGGGCGATGTGAGCGGCATTGGATGGAGTTATTTTGCTGCAAAGCAAGCATACGGAAAGACTCCTTGACTTCAGAAATGTGCATTACAGGTGTGTCGGAGAATGTCAAGCGAATGTGTTTGAATCCCATTGTCTATTTTACTTAATGTGTAATGCAAAAGATACAGCTCGGGTAAAAATATAGTGCACTAAGATACACTGTACTCATTACACTGTGTACTTTATATTTTCACGCATTAAGTTTGTACTTATATTTTGTAATATAGTTATACTTTAGTACTTCTTTTCGCAGTTGTGCGATTCTTAAATTTCTGAGACATTTGGCCTGTAATTGTTTTTTGGTTTGGTATGTTTTTAGTTTATATTTGCCTATAAAGGTGCTATATAAATACATTTGTCATTTATTTCTACATTCTCATGTCTTAAAATAGCACAGTTGAGTACACTGCGATCTTCAGTTTATCTTAAAAAGTAGTAAAGACACATTTTTTGTAAATTAACTACAGAATTAGTGTGTGAAAGAAGCACTTTAAATGAATTGAAGTGGGACAGGTGTGAGCAAGTCGAACACTTTCTTTCTGCAAACTGAATCGACAGACTGCAAACACATGATTTTTGTGTTTGCATTTGGTTGATATTCGCGTTGTCTTGTTGTACACTAGAGGTTTGCATGCATGCATTTCTTTCCTGTGAGAAATCCATGAAACTTGGTTTACTGTAATGTATACTGTATGTACATTATACCTTATCTGCATTGTTAAACACTCTCACCACATTAACCTCATTTATCTCATTTGTGTTTGTTGCCTTTGGATGTGTTTTAAAGCGCTCGCAATGAAAACACAAAACAGGCGTTAGACTATAAGCATATGTGTCCGTATGCGAGTGTGGATTTAATGGATGCTATTTTTAACCCTCTTAGATAAGATCTTCCGTTGGCCAAAAAAATCTAATAAAGTAATCGAGATCTTTGCCCATATATGAGTGTGTGTCTCGCTCTCAAAACTGATATATTACCAGAAGCCGGAAACAGACAGAAATAATGGACTGATATCCGACTTCACCAAACGGATAAGAGATTCCAATACAGCGTGGGCCAATAGACTCTACTTCCTGAGATATAATCCAATCTCACAGATCGAATGTCCTCTTGAAAACAACAGGATTCACACCACCAGACCAACGCATAGACTGAAGGATTATCTTTGGTTATTAGGACCATAGGAGACCAGAAATCTAGTCTCTCTTTCACTTAGAAAAATCATCAATGTAAGACTCCCAGATCTCGCCTTGGTGTTTATATTCAGAGCACAGAAATAAATATTTCAGTCTTTGCTTAATTTAATGAAGATTGTGAAGAGCGAAATTTCTCAATGTTTGATGCGCAAGTGAAGATTGTGCAACCTAGACGATTATAAAAGATTTCTCTTCCAGTTGCTGTGGGAAGAAAACATCTCACGCTTTGAAGAAAGAAAGACTGTCAGCATCAACCGAATGTGTTAAATACGTGTGTGTCTGAGACGTGCCAAAAACATGACTGCAATGGGCAATATTCATTCATTCTGTCAAAGCACAAGCTACAAGGCGTGATCTTTTAGTTTATAAAAAATTCAATATTTTTATAAAGATCGTTGTACAACAGTTCATAGTAGTCAAGTCAATGTTATTTATAGAGTGCTTTATATAACGCTGTTTCAAAGTAGTTTCACAGTTATAAACAAAAAAGGATGCAAACTTCATCAAAGCACAGCAGTATGTATAATACAGCAAATCAGCTCTGCTCGAGTCTGAGCAATTCTAAGTTTGTGAACATTTGAAGCATTTTCCAATCATACACAACAGAGAGACTGATGTCCCAGAGGAAATTGTTATTGCTCAGATGCTCTTTCATGGCTCAGGAGGGAGTTCTCAGTTGTTTCGCTGAAAGGTGCTTAAAAAAGAGACAATTGTCAAAACACATGGAACTGGACCTGGACAGAGCCTGGACCTGTGAAAGGAGTGTAGGTTGTAAGTAAAATCATCTGGATTTGGGTAAATTTGAGTCCATATTGAGATCTTGAATTATATTGACTTTTGATGCAGACTTGAGAAATCGCAGCTCTTGGAGGGTGACACAGGTGTGGATTTTAAAACCTCTTCCTTCCAATCCCAATCCCACGAACAAACTATGGAAATATCCCGTCCCAATCCCAGAAGAATGACTTCCATTCCCTCCCGTCAGTTACAGTAAAACATACAGTAAGACCGCCCAGAAATGTCGACGAGCACTACAGAGGCATCAAATGAGTTCCGGGTCTGACTCCATTTTGATTTTCGCTACTACATTCCGCGGGAATCCCTAAAAAGATGTCCTACTATGGTACAATGGTATGTGATGTGCAAATATCATTCCCTGTGTTCATCAGAAACATTTATACAGATGTGGAACAACTCGAAGGTGAGTCAATCGATGGCAAAATTTTCATTTTTGAGTGAACTGTTCCTTCATTTCAGTTTGAGTTGTGTTCTCATCCGTCAGAGTACAGAGTACTGTAATCGTTGTTAAATTCTCATTTTGAACTTTTCCTTAAAGTCTTTGACTTTCCAAAATACTGTAGACATTAGCCAGCTCACAGCGTGTGCCCATCACTGAAACTCTCCAACTGTGCACACTTGTGAGAAACACTCAGTGTATCCGCACATACTACACAATACATTTCAAGCTTTTTTGACATTCAGCTCTACAGCTGCCCGAACAGCCCAAAATGCCAAAGTTGCATAGTGCATTGTAAATTATTTATATACAATTTTCATAAAAAAATGTACAAAAAACGATTGTTCAGGCCAACGTAAGCTTCAGCGCATGTTCTGCTGGAAAGACTCTAATATTGCGTCACTTACTACATATTGACCTAACCAATCATCATCTAACACTTGGAGTATATAAGAGCGCCACATCCTTTGTTTGCGTTCGCAGTTGAAGCCGATGATGTTCAGCCCCATCCTCCCCACAACCCAGGGTCCCTGTCCATAAACCCCAGGGGGATTGTCTGCGCCCCGCCTCCATTTTCAGGCAGGAACTGCAGGATTTCGGGACCCTCTGGATGCGAGCTGTGGATGGGGCCTACGCCAAAGAACCTTATATTACATAGTTGCACCTTCTGCCGATCTAATAAATGTTCATCGCCACATATTCTTGCCTCCGGAGTCTTGTGGTAGAACTTAAAATAAGTCGTGATGCAAACCATTGTGCACGTTTGTTGTTAGACTCTGTATCTTAGCTTACGGCCACACGCGGCGATTCAATAAAAAGTCTTTTTAAAGAGTAAAACTGCGTCTAGAGTTCCCTGGATCTGTTTAACTGCAGTCTGGGGGGTCATCAACGGTTCTGCATGAGTAAGTGCCAATAACAATCATTCTCCACAAAAGCAATTATGTTCCCCAGCGCTGGGCTCAGTCCGGCTCGCCCGGCTCATTGGCCCATTTGTGTAACAGTCTGTTAAGTTAAACTGTGATTGGTCAGTGGGGCATATGTTTCACACCTTGAATGTCACAAACATTTTCAGTTGTGATTAAACTCTCGGCCCGAGTCTATAAGTATTGACCACAACCAATGACTGTGGTTGTCAGATAATTTATAGACCGTTTCAACAATAAAAACATGAACAAATGTTATGTTTCTGTAGACCTCAGCAAAGAATCGATAACTGCTACATATTATTTATTTGATTTAATACAATTGATATACAATAAAAAATCTATATGAATCATTATTATTGTAAATTCAAAATGTTAAATAAATTGTTATATTATAATCGAACACAGATTGGAAGTTAACTTCGGGCCAGCGTGTTTCTGATGAAACCATCTATAGTACCTGTTTCCACATCCTTATTTTAAAGCGTCTGTGGTTTTATTTAAGTCTAGAGTCACTTTCCTTAAGATACAAAGCTAATTTGAAATATTTAACCACTATTGTTGTAAGTGTTGGACAATATCCGTTAACTTCACCTTCCATTTTCGATCATGCTTTTGTTTCCATTACAAAACCATAATTGATCGATCGTCTTCCGGGAGTTTCTATATTGCAAGCAAACCTCAGATTTCCAATACTGACCATAATAAGCGAAAAGAAAACATCTTTACCATCATGTCTCTCTGATCTCATCCCTCACCACTAATGTAATTGTGGTGTGAAACCCGGAATCAGCAGCTCTGTGATTCAGTGCTTGTATTTGTCTCCAAGGCCTGTTTGTACACGATGGATTGGCAGTCAGTCAAATCTCTGACTCTGAAGGGTTAAGGCGAAAGGCCGGAACGGCATTAACATCAAGACTCCATCAACACCGCTCGAACCCACTCGTGTGCGCCACATGTCTTAATAATGAAAACAGAAACCTTCATAAAAACAAGAAAAATCAATAAAAAACATAAAATAGCCGGGAAACAATACGCCCGGTTGCCATCGGAAAGAACAATATATTTTTTCTAAACGATTGTTATTTCTTTCGCTTGGATGAAGCCTGCGCTTCTGAGCTTTGCGAGTATGTGTGCACATGTGTGTAATCGATGCCGTGCGTCCATTAAACAGATGTTCGTCTGGCTGCCGGTAATGGTGTGGAATTGTAGATCATGTGGTTATATACAGCATGTAGGGTGGTTATCTTGACCTCTACACACACCACATCACACCCTCTGTCCTTCAAACATGAACACACACATAATAATCTGAATGTGCAAAAAGCAAAGCTGTCCTGCCACTTTGCACTCTTCTCTTGTCTGAGTATTTTTCTTCCTGGCACACACACACGCACACGTTCTTTTTCTATCACTTTTCCAGACCTTGACCTTAAACACAATCTTGACCTGAACCATTATTAGATTTTCTTAAAGACATTTGGCAGACGAACCCTGACCCACCCACACACTAACGCATACATATTTATTTCAAAAAATGCGATACACTTCTATTGACTTGAATTCTTAAAGTCAATTCTTTGTAAATTATTTGATTAACTTTAGCTACATCTTTACGCAGCTTTCTGCCATTGTTGAACCGTTTTAGCCTCTTTGTGAAGCTGGTTTCGTCTCAGGAGCATCCAGTGGGTCTCTACAATGAAAGCCATTTCAATTCTTTCATTTGGTCACCACAAAGCTGGAAAAAAATGCTCCCACCCACCCACGCTCACACACACACACCTCACGCGTTTGATGTCAGCTCTGCATGATAAGTGGATATTCCCCCCAATGCCACACCAGTGTGAAATATTCCTCCACCCCCAGAGGCAGTGAGGGGTGTACAATAGAAATTGATTTGTGCATCATATCATGGCTACGTTAATTACACGGCCGTGCCTTTCTTAAAGACCCCAAAACCGCCCGTGATGATCACATCGACACTCGTCTGGACCTTGTGTTGACGTGAGGGGGGCTAAGCAGCGTGGAACAACACACGCACACAAACAATACAATAAAACTGTATGAGTCTACAGAGGAGCAATATTGTGTTGGTCATACAGAATGAACACAGACATGCACAGGTGAAGACCCAAGAGGCATATATGGTTTAGCGTAAAAATTTAATATTGTAAAGAAAATATATGAAAATAAACTATAAATGACATCATGTCATTTACAATGGAATTATTTCAAATAAAGAATACAAAAATAAAAAACATACATATATAAACAGTGTATGGAATTCATCAAAACATAATTGTATATTTCATATTTTGTTATTTAATTAATGATTATAATTTTTTATATATGTAACGCGTGTGATGGGCTCAGGTTGTCGTCCGGTAGGCTGCGCTATGCTCGCGCCCGCAGGAGTCGCACTTCCCACAGCCGTGCGCGCGCTTACCGGGTCCCACGCCGAGCTTGTGTGTGTGCGTGTGTGTGTGTGTGTATGAGAGCGTGTGTGTGAACACTGGAGCACATTTCTGTTGCGGGAGACTCGGAGAGACGGTCGGACTACCGATGCGCGGTCGGACACGAACTTCTCATGGATACGCCAAAGTAACGCGCGGACGCGTCTCCCTCTCCAGAACGGATTTATTACGCACGAGGAAAGGTACGGAGAAATCCTTTCTATTCGTTATGATGTTTGATGAACTCATTGTATTTGGGAGTGAAAGTTGGACGGGTGGCTGGTTGGTAGGGGCAGGTTGCATTGGGGGGTATACCGCAGTAGGGTTTAATGCATGGGGGTTTAGACCCACGTGCACTGCACCTTATGGGTACATGATGATATAGCTTAGAATGTATGTGTATTCAAACATGCAGTGCATAACGGAAACCATAGATACGGTGGCAGCCTGACTGTCACCCAGGGGTGTGCGACCGTACGGGTTGCGCACGGTGACGCTGGAGATGTGCAATAGGGAGAGAAGTTGCTGTAGGTGTGGGAGATGTGAATGCATGGTGGTGCAATGAAAATGAATCGCTTTTAATGTGGTGAGAAGCTCGCACGGTCCCGAGCATCCACGGGAGGGCTGTAAATGTACAGGCTGCCCCCGGTCTGTGTGCGTGCGTGCGTGCGTGCGTGTATGAAAGTCTCTATGAAATTCCCTAGGGTCCCAGCGCATCTTTTAATTAAAACCCATGGAGCACACGCACCACGCACTGCGAAGTCCCCACGCGTGGAAGGTTCGCGTTCTGTAGTCTGTCTCTTCCTCTGAGCGTGTGCGCGCTTCAAGTATTAATGTGCTGAATTCACTTTTTTTCTTTCCATCCTCATAAGATTGGCTTCACACTGCTCTGCGCTCGGATGATGTTGGCGTGCCTCGCACATCAATTGGATACACACAGTCTCTCTGAACTGCGACACGGGCAGCGTTAGGCGAATACAAAGTGATTTGGGGTCAGCTAGCCGCGCGCACGCACGCACGCACGCACAACTGCATGCCCACATATACACAAGTGCATTTGAACTGACACGCATGCACACATGTATGCACGCACACTCTCGAAAGTGCATGTTGGGTGGTTGATAGGTAATGAAATCCATTGCTTTATTGCGACTGTAAAAATGCAAATATGTCCAAATTAGAATTGTAAAGGATACATTCACGCTGCATGATGGATGATTTTACTCATAGGCATCATTAGATCAGTTTTAATGTGCTTTTGCGCTGTTTTGCGCCTCAGGTTGTCTGGGACAGAGCCAGGCTGGGATATGCGGGGGTGAGCTGGGGGGTTGAGGATGTAACTGCTGCATGGAGAAATTTGTGATGCACTTTTGAGAAGCTGTAGAAATGAAGCGAATCAAAAATGAGAAGATCAGGGTCACGCAGCAGATATTTGGATTTGAATCATGGACAATTTGATTTATTTTTAACGAATGTAATATTTGACGAAAGAGAGGAAATCAAGCTGTTGATCGGTTTTGGCACCATGTGATCGTTCACCTTCAACTCTTTTTCTTCCATTAGTCACAAACAAAGTTTTGTTTCTACTCATGCTGTATGTTGCTCTTAGTCATTTTTATTTGATTGTAGACAGTCCGCGTCCTGATTAACTTTCATTGCACGGCTTGGAAAATCTCGTCCGGCAGGTCGATATCAGTCTACCACTAGTTAATGTGATTCAGCTGTATAGCTGTTTTTGTCTAAATGCATTTTTTGCGATGGCTATCAGATTGAGCAGCAGAGTGATGCCTTTAAGCTCTGCTAATGCACGAACGATAAACGCCAACCTGCTACACCGGAAAGCACATCTTAGGAAAGGTTGGACGAAATGCATCCTGGAACTGTGTGTGTGTGTGTGTGTGTGTGTGAGAGAGAGAAAGTGATGGGTGTGTCTGTAGGGTAGAGAAACACACACACACTTTTGTCCGTGTTCCAAACAGCTGTCTGCTTAGTTACATGATATGTTTTTTTGGAAACATTTTTTTTCACTGGTCCACCTGTTCAGTGTCATTTGTCCTTTATGTATTCATCAGTGTGTGTGTGTGTGTGTGTGTGCGTGCGCGAGGTTGGAATGACCTCCATGTCGCCGATCAATGCCGATGTTCTCCCTTAGAAACGAAGGGATGTGGCCCGGCGTGGGGCGACCCTCCCCCTATCTGTTCCCAGCGCAGCCCCGCGTCTGTGTGCGCGAGTGGAATCTCAGCATCTGTCTCTGCAAAATGCCAGGGCTCAGTGGACGCCTCACATAAAATCCGCACCCCTCTCCCCGTGTGTGTGTTTCTGAGAGTGTGTGGGGGGGAGGATGGAGTCCTGATGTGCTGTTGTTGCGTCTCCCAGTGTTTGTGCCATTGTTTGTGTGCGTCTGTGTGTGCGCGAGTGCTTTTGTTCTCTCTCTGTGCAGGAATGTTCTTCATTGCTGTGTCAACTGTAGGGACCCCCTCAGATCCTCTCGCGCACCCCGCGGCCCCTCTCCACAAAGTTTTCTCTTGATTTTCGCTCTAATTTGTTTTGTCTTCTTCTGTTATTCTTTGTAATGTCTCATTTTCGAGGGAACGCCGAAAGAAAGAGAGATTAGGAGACAGAGGGGGACTTTCTTTCTTACTGTGTGAGGTCGGACCCCGTTGGCAGGGTAGGAGCCACACATGTAAACAAATGTCAAATACCAGACACTCCGTGTCTGTGACTCCAAACTTAGCTGTCTTCCTAGACGACACTCTTGGGCATCGTTGGGATGCTGTACTGTATTGTAAAAGCCTTGTTTGGTATTGTATATTTAGTGTATATATCATGGTATGGAATGTTTCATATACTTTTGGTATTCACGTAGATCTCAAAAATACTGTTGTTTTACCGTGGTACCATGGCACAAAAAAACAGTATTGCCGTAGTATAAAAACATGATAGTTACATAAAACCATTGATAAAATGATCACCATTGGATTGTATCCCAAAAACAGTGGTATTGCCATAAACATGACCATAAGGCTCAACTCTTATCTTACTACATACAGAAAATCATGCTGTTTTTGCTGATGTAAATGTGTTTGTTGCTGTTTACGTATGCATCCCGTAGTTTTAAAACGCATCACCGGTGTCTTTGGGTTTAATAAAACGCTCTTGTTTGGACGAACGTCACGTCTTTTACTTGAGTCTTTGTCGTTTGTTCTCCGTTTCACCGTGATCACAGAAGCTAATTAACATTGTTATAATTATTCTGGTAATAAAGCTTCAAGTCAAGAACAATTGCTCAAGGGAGCGTCACTCTAATGAGCGCCGATGCTGCTGCCAAAGCCCCGATGCGTTTGTGCAGCGTGTGTGGTTGGCTTTCACATTTCACGTGCATTTGACAAACGGTATTCTATATGTTTTATCTATACGCGCGTATCTTGGGGATCGAACCCATGACATTTGTTGTTAATGCAGTGCTCAACCAATTGAGCTTCAGGAATACTTTCAGGGAAATCCTGGGAGAGAAAGAGAGTACATCAGAGAAAAAGAGATCAATCCGAGAAAGAGAGAGTCCAATATGGTCAACTGGTGGTTGAAATCTGAGCATGTGATTTTAGACTAAGAATAGATATTTGAAATGCACGATAAGTACACAAACACAACGTGTGTGTGTGGGCTGTGAATGATGTGTTTCGAGCACATGTCGATTTGGTGAAGCCGGTATCTGTCTCGCCGGTCAGTCTGATGTGTATTGATCTAACATGCCACCCCTAGTGCCAACCACACACACACACACACAAACACGCATTGACGCTCAGTTCTAGCAGTCTGAAGCTCTTTTTCCAGACAAACTCTTATAGCCTGCTGTCAATCAATAGACACTTGATCACTTACACGGGTCAGTCTTGGCTGAGCTCATTTCATTGGAATATCTTCATGAAAGAAGAGAAAATGTGCTTTTATCTGGCTTTGTTTGGAGGTATTTTCAAACGATGCCCGACTTGTGTGATGTGAGTGATCCAAGGCAAGTGATACATGTTCTCTTCATTGTAAGTTGCTTTAGATGAAAGCATCCGCTTAACGATAAAAGGAAGTTTAACACCAGCATGTATTTTCTTTCACTTTTAGTTTTTTGTTGGTGTCTATGACTTTTGTTGCAGAAGGCAAAAAGTCAGGATGATTCAGTCATATGTATCACATAAAACCGCTTTTAGATCAGAACATTTGTGCTGTGTTTGTCTGGGGTTCATCTGTATACAGTAGGCTCTGATTGGCTAATAGAATTCTATGGCGGGTCCTCATTCACTGTAGAAAACTAACTAAACGTGAATGTGTGTGTGCAGTCAGACTGGTTGGGTTAGTTTTTACAAGCTGTATTTGTATTGGAGTGATTTATTAGACTACAGTAGTACAGTAACGGGAACAAATGAACTGAAAGACAGGAAATATGTAAAGACGATAGGTTATATAATGATAGGAAGCTATCTTTTATAAGATAGTGGCATTCCAACGCACACACACACTCACTAACCTTCTTTTCTATTATTAGTCGCTCATTGATATCCTGTGCGGTCTATGAACTTTTACAGGGCAATTAAACAGACATAAATGCGCTTGTGCACATATATGAACACGTGTGTTTATAGTGTTACACAGTAGCGGGTGGCGGTTTACAGTAAAAAATATATATAATTATTTAATTCATCCACAAATGTAGTTTACGTTCCATATACACATCTAAAGACAACCAGGAAAGTCGTCCTTTGAAAGCACTTAAGGAAGCTATAGATGATGTGCTCGCGCTGTGCCAGTGTCAGTCCGGGCCACAGGTAGTGCGCATGCGCAGATGCCAACCGCTGTGTGCGTGTTGAACAGGAAAGTGTGTGATTTTATTTAATCATGTCACGTAAACGCGGTCAGCGTGATTTTTAAATAGGGATTTGGTTCAAATGTAGGGGTTTTGCAAATACAGGTGCAGATGTAAGGTCGTCTTAGTCATGTTACTCGCATCTATGTCACTCCCGTGAGCAACGAACTTTCAGTGATGAATTAAAGGATGTCAAATGTGTGCCGTCGATCAATTCCATTTTTTTAATCCTTTATTATGATTTATGATGAACAACAGAAAGGCAAAATGAACATTCATCCTCCACAATCTGTAGTAAATTGTACATCATTCCACATATATTACCTAAACAAACAAACAAAAGAAAAGGAAACTAGAAGAAGAAAAACGCTGTAAAATCACACTGTGTAACCAAAATATTTAAACAAAGAAAATAAAAATTGAGCTTTTGTACTATTTACCTCTTTCAAACAATCAACATATAAAGAAAACTCTTTGAAAAACAATCAATCTCGGGGGGACTTTAAAAAATTTGCCGCCGTTCAATTCAATCTGATCGATCTGTTATTTATGGACATGCATAAAGAAATAAAGCTTTTAAAGATAAAACATAACTTCCTAGAACGACCTGAAGGCTCCGTGACGACTGGAAACTTCCATTGGCTCAACTCTCTCTCAATGGCTCTGGTTTTATATAGATCCGATCTGTGTTTCCGCTCGAGAAATCTTGACACACGTTTAGTATTCGTATGATATTCTTGTTCACTTAAACGTTCCAAATGAGCAAAACTTTGAGAAGGATTAAACCATTGAGAGGAAATTATTACTTTAACTTGAATTCATTCATGAGTTGCCAGGTCTTGCCAGGAACCTCCAGATCGATGTCTATTTAATTCTGAGTGCATTTTACTTGTATTTTACAATCGCTGAATGGCTGTTGTTAATTAGACATGGACCACACTTGCACAACATTTAGTGTTTGATGAGTCCAGATATGATGAGTTTAAGTAATCATTTTGTTAATGTGGGATTGGGTGTAAATTATTTGGCGTGATATTAGGGGAGAAGGATGTTGTGTTGATCTCATTGTGTTTGTTAGACTTCCTACGCACATGGCTATAGATGCAAATATAGAAGGTGTGTATTGTTTAGGGGCCATTAACATCTTAAAGTCATTGAAAATGCAAGATGCGCAGCCTTCTCACTATCTCCAGTTGCTCACACTCATAAGTGATTTGTGCGTAAGACTCCAGAAACGCGTCCAGTATGAAATGTGTGCATTATCCGCGATCGCAGCGCTTGCTTGTGCATTCAGTGTCCAAGCACAAAAACGCATAAACCAACGAACAAGCGACATGTTTAGTCATATGAATAAACTGTTTCTAAGTGTAATGCACCGCAACAGCCGAGTGACCTTCCCCAAATGACAGGTTGGGAACCACATACTGAGAGGGCTGGAGTCACAAAGCGTAGTTTGCAATGGACGGACCGTCCGTCCACTATATATGATAAATATTCCCAACGAGACAGAAACAATGTATTAAAGTATTCATTGTTTTTGTCCACATCACTTTTCAAAACAAAGTTACACCACTGCACAATATATACGGTGTGCCTACACACAGACTTAAGTGCACAGATGGAAATACGCATGTCAGTCTCTCAAGTGTGTGTGTGTGTGTCCGTCATGTTTAGCTTTCCTGGACTCAATTTCATTTACATGAAGACACACAACACGGATACACACAAACTTCCCACACATACGGCTATAGATGCTCAGTGAGTTTCGAGATGTTTTATGATGTCAGTCTCAAGTGTGTGTGTTCTGTGTCTATTATGCTTATATTTTCATTATTTTCTCATGCACACACACGCACACATAGACATGCCATTCTATGCTGTCGTGTGAATCTTACATTTCTGTCTCACCCCTCCTCTCTCTCGCTCTCTCTTTCTTTCTTTCTTTCTTTCTTTCTTTCTTTCTTTCTTTCTTTCTTTCTTTCTTTCTTTCTTTCTTTCTTTCTTTCTTTCTTTCTTTCTTTCTTTCTTTCTGTGTGGGCTTGTCTGTCTTTGATGAATCACTTATTGAGGGACAGTAAAGGGTTCGAGCAGGCAGTGGTAGTTGATCTCAGAGCGGTGGCATACTCAGTCCCGGAGGGTTCGAGCTGTGAAGACTGAAGCACCGCCTCTGATAGCGGTAATTACCTCTACAGTATATTCCCACGGCACAGAAGAGGACAACACAGGCCGCGAACAAACTCACAGCGACGTACACTCGCTCCTGGAGCGATGAGAGGAGAGAGGGATTGTTTGGAAAGCAAATAATACAAAACACACACACCTGCTCCATTATTGGGACAAAGGAACCCACAAGGTTCATTGTTCTGCACGCACAGAGAGCTAGGTTGTGCTCTGTTAGAGATGTTACATACCCGAGCGGGACATTAAAGGAATGGTACACCCAAGGTGTAACCTGTTATAATCTATATCGCCGTATATAAATATCCAAAATCTCGTTTTTATAGTTTGCAACAAGAAATATTCCCCAACATTTATCGATATATATATATATATATTGATGTACTTGTCACATGTCACACTTGTACACATTTCTGTCAGTTCTGTCACATGAGGTATCGGTGCCTTTTTACGAGTCCGAGTACGAGTACATGATCTTAGTATCGGGCCCGATACCGGTACTGGTATTGCTGCATCCCTAATCACAATTCAATCTTGAATCTTGTATTCTTGGGAAAACAACTCGTATGTTTCAAATGTCATTTTAGCTTGAACTATCCCTTTAACCCATTCAACCTGTGCGTCTCTTTGGGTGTGCCTATGTATGTCTCCACACGTTTGTGTGTGTGTGCGAGAGCTTTTTGAAAAGGCCAAAGGAGTTAAGCCCCATTCAAAGGAGTCTGATTTCTAGTACAGGATGTTTGTGAGTGTTTGTAGACAAGAGGTCAAAAGAAATCCGAAAAATGGGAAACGAAACCCTAAACCTGGAGCTTTGAATGCTTGATGATGTCAGCAGGTGTTTTCAGGTCTGTCCGTAGGATTTTGTCCTCCAATCTCAGGAGAGGTTCAGGCAGGTCTGATTCACTTTAATGGAGCGCCTGTCAATCTCTTTCTTTTCAAAAGAGCGCAGACCAAACAGACCATCAGAAACCGATTAGAACGTCAGCCCAAGAGTTTTTAAAGCTGATCGCGTTGGCGGAGAGATGCCTCGCTGGTCTGTAATAGACCTTTAGTATATTAGGATTCCGTGAGGGGCAAGTGCAGCACATTTTATGTCTTTATATGAGCCATTGGGTCGAGCCCGGGCGTTCATTTATGCCACTGACAAAAACCCTTGCTTTTACGGCTCTCTTCTCTGTAGGGATTATTTGTGTTTCAAGTGAAATATTTTGGCAGAGTGCTAAGTCTAGTGGGTGATCATTTTATCAAGAGTGGCCTTCAGCTTCGCCCGTCACCTCGAGAGGATCCTAGAGCCCCGCGGATGACAGAAGCTGCGATAGACCCACAGCCGTGTTGCGAGATGGAAAGCAGATGGTTTGAGAGTCCGCCCGGGGGTCTGATGTAGCGCGAGAGAGAGGGAAAGTGAAAGTTGTTGCCTGAAGCCACTGTTTTGAAACATGGCCACAGAACGCAGAATCGCTGTGATGTCTACTCAAGGGTTCAGGGTTTAGCTCCAAACGTTTGCTCTGGATAATCGGCTGTCCTTTCATAGATTACGGTCTGGTGTAACTACATCACGGACTGTAGTGTAGGCTTGGAATATAAACCTGCGGGCAACACGGTCCTGAGCCTGGCCAAATGCACACTTGGGCTGGGAAGGTGTCGACCGGATTTGGCTTTGTTGGGTGGTGTTGTTTATGGTTGAATTATCTGGGATTACTTGCCAGGAATATGTTGGATGCTCATTAAAAAACTAATTTGTCTCTAAATGTTTTTGAAACTTTCTTTTCAATACTTTGTAAAGCATTTCGCCTATTGTTGGCTCCCTGACATGAAACTACTTATTGTTTTCCTCACTTGTGTGTCTGCTAAATGCATTAATGTAAATAGCCAAGCAACAACAAAATAGAACAATATGACATTTTATGTTAATATATGATTTATTTACACTTATTATAGAAGGTTTGGGAATAATATCTCTGTTACAATTGATTTGAATATCTGTCAATATTTAGTCAGAGATATCTTTTATAATAATATTTGTCATTTGATATGTCTTGATTTAAAGGTATATATTTATACCTTTATGTAACATTACAGAAAATTACTTAGATAATATACTATCTTGGTCATACCACCAACTATTTTAGTATTTTGATGTTTGATCCATGATGTTTGGAGTAAAACTGTGGTATTATAAATGGTAATCAATGTATGCGTATTACACCTTTACCATAATAAAACCATGGTTACTTTCCTAAGGGATCAAAGTAGATGTTCATGTACTTCACACGTAACCATGGAAACATCTGATGTCATGTAGCTTACTTAACGTGACACGTGTTAAACTACCCTGATAACCTCTTGTTCAACCTGCCCAAAGTCAATTACATTATAATATTCGACATTAACGTGATGCGCTGAAGTACGTTTTCTTTTAAGATATTTTTATAACACTTTCAGTCGTGTGCGAGACGTGAACACAAAGAGGTGAATTGTGCATTTTTTTTTGTTTTTTGGCTCGTCGGTCGTATCATAGCGGAGAAGGAAAAATAAATGTGATTTCATGTGAATTGAGTTCTTCCCCAAGTGTAACTGATATGAAATTAAGGGCAGAACGGAGAACTATGAGACAGTCCATTTCTTATAATAACTCTGGCTTCGCACTAATAACGTTGTAAGTTTGCCATTGAAATTCGCCATGCCCGCGCGCTGAAAGCTAATGCCTCCTTGATGGCGTCTCCATTTAACAAATAACACCTCTCGCCATGTTAAAACGTGCAAATTATTGAATTTACTCAAATTAGTCTTGAAAGGCCATTAAGGAAATAAATATGTATGCAGAGACTGCTGCTGGAGTTCATAAATTGCAGTTGTCCAGCAGTGTTGGCTTGCTCGGCACATACACTTAAACACATACACACACACTGTATGTCGTCCATCACTTGTTGATGTGGTCCTCTGAGACGCCTTGCAGCACATGCCCTGTATTTAAGGCTGAATCTGGAAAAAACATTGCTCTCTGCCAAACACAGAGAGAGAGAGAATATAGAAAGACTGAAAAAGGATTGCTGGTATGGAACAAACATACGTTTGGGCAGTACAGAAAAAGAGAATGTTCAAGTAGAACAAGCATCTTCTTTTTAATAACTCTCATAGATTGTGGTACTGATGCGAGCTGTGAGTCACTGTGATCTCTGAGCGAGAGGCAGACAGGATGGAGGGTTTATTTTCGCTGGTGTGACATGCGTGGGTGGCAACGAGAAGAGCAGCTCTCTGCAGGTCCATACGAGACGTCGGTCATGATGCCACATGTATCGCCACGGCGACCATCAGCATCACACCGACATGACGCGGGAGTCACGACGCTTGAAATTATGATCAAATTGGGGATTCAACGAGCGAGGGAGGGAAGGTCTCTGTACTGCAGAGAAGAATGGACAGATTCTGAATTTGGAAAAGCAAAGCTGACATTCCTGCAGAGACATGTGGACAAACTAAGCAGTTTTTTATAACTAGATGTGGATGTGCTGAAAAACGTACATTTGACTTTGTATCCTAAATAAAACAAGTTGCTTTACATGCTGAATGTTCATCCATCCATCATTTCTTAAATGTGTTGTCTGTTTGATACAGTATATAGTTGCATTAGGTGTCTGATTGATATATAACTCCGGTTGATATTTCAGTTGGGACTTTTTGTGCCGGAAGAGGGTAAATCCAGTTCTGTACTCTCCTCAAATGGCATTTTTCTCAGCACTTCTCAGGTTTCCATTGTCTTGCCCGGCACTTCTCTCGGGAGAAGCACATGAAGCGTCCAGCCCGTCTCTTTTTCACTTTCCAATATTCCACGAGTTTCCCCAGAAAGTACAGTGAACAAGTATTAATGTCACACTGAGATTCTGAGAGCTGAGATTCATCTGCACTTTTATAGTTGAATTGGTAACGTGGCCAGTCGCTTGGGTAGGGAAATGTAATGACATCTTTTTTCCATAATACCCCCGATAAAGCAATCACATGGGCGACTGCGCGCGATATGACAGAACAAAGGGCTCGTTCAATTAAACATGCAGGTTTACAACAGGCCGCCGACCATGTGAATTGCGCTAAAACGATCCCTATAGATCACCGGAGCCCTGGACGCTGAGACGTAAAAAAGCCTTAAACATTTCTCCTTTTAAATTTTCCTCCGTCACCTTTAGAGTTGCTTTAACAAGCTTCTTGAGGTAAAACGTTCTCTGGAGACCTCAAAGTCACTTACCTCCAAACCATGAAAAGACATAAAGTGCCCATCGGCGTACGGGTTTTCAAGCGTTTTAATGCTGATGCGGTTTTATTTCAGCATGCTTTTTGCATTTTCACATGACTTACTGTTTGCCACAGGGGGAAATCTTTCTCAGAACAGTGTCCTCACGGCAACTTTCACCCCATCACACCGTGTGGTGTTCAGGGTTTTCTGTACAGGCCGCCACCATCAATACAGCAGCAGAATCCCAATGTGACGTTTGCTCAGGTTTCTTTGCCTACAGTCGACTGATAAGCTGAAACGCTTAAAGGTCAAACTTATTAGCAACTCCGTAGCATTTCCCCAAAGAGTGGCTGAATTATGGTTTAAGCCGGCTGTTTATCATCCGCCGCTAACACGCCATGCGTTTTAAATTGTCTCAAACTTGGAGTCTTTCCATTTTCAGATGGACTCTTGCGTGCTGCCTTGTGATAGCATGAAAGTCTCTGGTCAGCGTGGTTATGCTCTTTTGTGTATGAACTTAATGGCATGAATTCATTTTAGCTTTTGCAAACGTGTATCATGCTATCGGCCAAAATACTATTCTTAAGGAAATTCGATAAAACGTAGGCTAAACAGTGACGGGATGTTTCAAAGTCTACGTCTTGATGGTGGGTGGCTAAATCCATGGGCATTGTAACTGTTGTATTTTGTTGGAACTTAGCATGTTATTGTAAGAACATGAAAAGCTATGCTAATAAAAGTCGTTTGAAGGGTTAACATATGTAAAACGTTTAGATCTCAAGGCATGATTCACTGTTTGGTAAAAAGATGGAAAAGACATTTGTTCTATATTCACCTCTGGGAATATTGTCTTTATAGGTCATTCATCGTTGACTAAAACAAATAATTTGGACTCTAGAGCGACGCGTTTCCTTATATTCTGTTAGATGTGGACTTGGGCTTGGATGTGGGATGTAGTATCTTTTGGGAGTAGGTTAAAAATCTGAGTGGAAGAAAATGTTATGTCCCATAAAATACACTTTGTTTGATTCCATAAGTGTTCTTAAAGCTCTCTATTTTCACACGATACGTTTGTCCTTCATATTCTAGAAGTATAGTCTGCAGTTCTATTCTATTCAAGTTATCAAGTTAAGTACACTTCGGTTTGTAGTAACTTTCTTTTATCTTTATCTAGACTAAAGATGCAATACATTTCGTTGCACTGTACTTGTATGTGTGTAATGACAATAAATTGAATCAAATTCAAATCAAATCAAGATGCACCAATAGTAAATTTCCGCACCGGTATGATAGCCGATTATTTATAGTGATATCTGCCGATACATATTTTGAAGATGAAATAGTGTTTCTTTACTTTCTGAATGTTGTTAAATCGGAAGATAGCCGATAGTGGTGAAGAATTGCTTTTATCGACCTATACCGATTATTTGCTGATATACAGTATAGGTGCATCTCTACTTAAGACACATTGTTTAAGTACAAAATTTGTGGGTGTAAATAAAGCACTTTAAATACATGAAGTACTTTTTATTCGTACTTTACAGGTATTGCTTAAGTACTGTTGAACCGTAGTACTTTTACTTGGATACATTCTTATGTTTTCTACTTTAAAATACACAGGATGTTCATCCGAGAAGTTTTTTGTTTACTTGTTTTTTCTTGGTG
>NC_136782.1:20176218-20231102 GCF_947034865.1 Barbatula barbatula
TCTCTCTCTCTCTCTCTCTCTCTCTCTCTCTCTCTCTCTCTCTCTCTCTCTCTCTCTCTCTCTCTCTCTCTCTCTCTCTCTCTCTCTCTCTCTCTCTTTCTTTGCAGTGCACATTATTTAGTATCTTTATAAACAGTTTTTCTTTAGAATAAGTTTTTTAGCAATCCAATAACTTTGGTCAAACCAGAAGCATTTTGGCGTCTTCGCTGGGGCTCCGTTATTAATTACGTGGAACTGAGTTGTGCTGTTGCCAGCGTCCTCATTACCATAATCACGACCTCATTAGCATGTGTCTTCTCTAAATGGCGTTAGCCAAAAGGTCAGCGGGCATCAAACCCTCGTCCCACTGCGGACATGTTAGGAGGACTCTCAATCAAACGTGTTAAATCAAAGCTGATCACAGAAGAGAGTTTACAGCGTTGACCTTATCAAGATCACTTTCATCACGGCTGACTGTCTGTTATATAAACCCTCTTTGTAAAATGCACTAAACTCTCGCGACAGTCCAATTTAAACCGTTGAATTTTAAAGTACTGGAGGGCTCATCTGTACTGTTTATGATCTTTATAGAGAATTTATCGTAGATAGACCATTGATAAAAAAAGTTACTTCATCCATCTGTCCATTTTAAGTGCCAGAATAGTAGACCAGGCGTAGAAATCGAATATAACACCGTAGCTATCTGTTTGAAGTATTGTCTTTTTTATTTGATTAATTTCGAGTTAGGGATGGCAGTGATAATTCTCATTATAACTGTTTTTAGTTAAACATGTTTTTAAAGATTATGAGAATTTGGCCTTTTTAATGAACTTTAATGAACAAAGCTTTAATGCTCACAACGATAGATGTCTTTTGAGACCAAACACACTTAAGCGAGCAATTCTTTTATAATCCTAATCATTTTTCTCTGTTTACATAAAAAGTATTAGCTACATGCATCTTTGTCATGAATATATTGTGAATAAAGCACGCTAAAGATACTCCAAAGCAGCATTAATAAGAGCCGACCGTAAAGATGAAGAGAATCCGCCGGAGATAAAGGTTGAAATAATGAATGCAGACAGAGTCTGTCAGCAAACAAAAACCAGACGATAAAACCCACATCAATAGAACGGCAGTAAACAATCACTGAGGAAGCTCATTTCATTCAAGTATGGAAAACAAGAGCTCAACTGGAGTCAGACAAAACTCGACTGATTTATTGAACCGAGGTGAACGGACCTGTGTTACGTCATGAGAACGAATTAGATAGATGACCATTTGTGTTCATTGTATTAGTTCAATCTCATTCACAAAATGTATTAACATAGTGTGCTACTATTCGTTTTCTTTTTGAGGGATGTTTGTGTCCGTTTTCCCCTGATCGTGGCTTCTTAAGATGATGGGGTCTGTCAAAATGATTCAGCGGTGAAGTTCAGAGAAACAGGAAAATGGGCTTTAACCTCATTCACTGATGGAAGAAAGTTTGTCTGTCAGTTGTGGCGGTTAGCCAGCCGTCCTCTTCTCCAGAAACATCCTCTCTCTTTTTCTGTGTCTCTCATCCCGGCAGCCACAGCAGTGGGAGAATGTGCCTCTTTAATGGGAAATGGTGTCAGGTTTTCTCTCTGTGAGTTTGGCACGACCGTTGTGCCCCTCGCTTGGCAGTGCCCGCGGTATGCCAGCCCTGTGAATACCCATAGGTCACTTACTGGGAGTCATGGCAACCGGATAAAGCACCCGTCTGGCCTAGTCACTTCTCAGGGGTCTGGACAGCCGAGTGGCACCATCTAAATCACACACACAGTCTTGAGTCGTTCTCACACGCACACACACTGGACTTTATTTGAATCCGCATGCAGTATTTTTCACACGTTCACAAGTTCGCACAGTCATAAAGACTGGAAGACGTGCGCATGTGCGCGCATTCGCTTAAACGTCTGGCATTTTTCTTAGCCACCAGCTGTTGTGAATTCCAGCGCATGTTGTTTGTGTATTCGCCAGCGTGCTTGATTTCCTGCGAGCTGATAACTGATGTAATGTTATTGCAAAGATCTGACGGTCCAGATTGGCTGACGGCACATACGCGCACATTTGATGTGTCCATTTCAATCTGGAAGATAGTGTTTTTAAAATGTTTGCAATATATTGCTGAAGGGTTCCTTGTCAAACCTGTAATGACACTCGTCTTTCATATTTATGTTCCATTTGGCACAGTAATGACACACTTTTGAGTTTTACTTTGCACTTATTATAAATAAACTTTATTTATAGTCTACAGTTTGTCCCATTTAGATTGCTAAACATAAATATCTCTGTGTGTGTGTGTGTGTGTGTGTGTTTGTGAGTGGGAGAGATTATGGTGATATAGGTGGGCAGTTGTTGCTGAGATCTTTAGAAAACATGAGGAATTGCCTGAAATTGGGACAAACAGCCAGAAGCACTTTTCTTTTGCTTGCACATGGCTAATCCATTCAGCACGGCCACTGTGTGTGTGTGTGTGTGTGTGCGTGTGTGTGTGTGTGTGTGTTCGCAGCGTTGATAAGAACTGCTGGTCACTCATCACATCCGAGAGCTTTTGCACATGTGTGAGTTCGTCTGGCACAGGGACTGAGAGATTTAACATTACTGCTCTAAAGAACCAAACTGAAACAGAAATGAAGTGATGTGGGCGTGTGGTTGTGGGTGTAGATTTTCATTTCTCTGTAAATTGAAATTAGAATGGAAATGTTCACATTTTTTAACTTGTCGACCAGTTTTTTGGGTCAAATTCAGATGTCTAATGCTCAAAGTATCTAATATACAGTTATTCGGGTATAAAAAACACTTCTTAAAATGTTATAACTCAAAATTCTCTTGAAATTGAACGCATGGAGTTGATAACTGTCCTGCCGATCAGGAGCTCCGTTATCGACCGATGCTGATATTCTCAAGAAGATCAAATATAGTTTAACCACCTGGAGGGTTTAGCATCTATCGGCTTTTAGTATTAGAAGTGCTGCACCTTGCCGCTCCGCAGATCTTTTTTAGCATTTTATTTAAAAGGATAATACAAACATTCCAAATAGGTAAGAAAATATAACATTACCTTGTATTATCATGTATTTCTGTTTATTGAGCATGCATGTGCTTTCCTTTATAAGAACATGAAACGCAGTTTTTAAATCTCGAAAGTATCGCAGTGTTTAAAACCCTCTCAGGATTATTATTATAAAATCTGCCCCATTTAATCGCTGTTATTACACGACTGGTTGGAATGCTTGATTCTGATTGGCCAGTCCCGACATTTGCAGGTTCCATATTCCCAGATAACAACCGCTCAAAACTAATAACACACAGTAACCCAGAGCCTGTAAATCATTTTGACAGCCTCCACAAAAATATATAAATAAATATGTCTTTTAACATATGACAACATACTTAAAAATGATTAAACCATATTGCCAGTTCGTGACCTGTAAATGGCGTTTCTTACCTTAAAACCATCTTTTCCTCATGGAATATTTAAAATTCACATAATGTACAAGCAGCCGGCTGTTATTGCCAAATAATGCTCACACTGTCATGGCTTATTTCTGCGATAACAACTGGCTGCCTTTAAGTTATCCCTTACTTACTTATTCAATTGTTTGTGCACTTTGGCTGTTTGGCTAAAAATGAATTCACCCCAAACTTGATTGTGTTTATCCAATGGACTATTGTTTGCTGTTGCCTTCGTTGATTAGATTTGCTTTTGTATTCTTTCATCACTGCTTCATTTCCTTTTTCCTCTTCTTCTGTCACGTATTTTTGAATGAGAACATCGTGTTATCGGGCGTTTTAAAAGGGCCACTCTATTTGTTCGTTCTCATTAAAACAGGACACTTGTTAACTTTGTTGTCAATGAGCCTGCATTGAAATTCTGAATTTGAATTTCCAATGCAACTTCAAAAGAAAGCAGCAGTCAGCCTCTGAAGAGAAGCCCTCATACCGCGAGGAACCAAAGTGCTTTTAGAGGTGCTGACTGTTTATACAAATGAACAACGGGCTAAACGTTGAATACAAAGAGACGCTTGAAGGTCATTACTCCTGCCAGAAGCTGGAGTAATAAAGCTGCCAGACAGATTTTGTTTGCGGAACTGCCAAGCGTGTTGGTTTACGCACAAAAGCTGCAAGAGAAAAATAATGTTTTCGAGTTTAGTCGTTTGGTAATGCAGATCCGAAGGTCACGTCATATTGCAGCGGTACGCTTAAATGAACAACATCACGGGTTCAGACGGGTAGCAGGTGTTTACATGACGGGGTCTTTGAGTACGTGACCGGATCAGATGGTGACAAGCCGGTCCTCAGTGTGTGTGTTTACAAATCATTATTGTATTACTTTTTGCATTATTGAGCATATCCGTATCCGTTTTTTCAATATGCAGCAGCCCTTTATGAATTACGTCTTATTTGTACCAAATGTGTTTGGTGTTAAAGATTATGGCCATGTTGGTGTGTGTGCCTTATTTTACTTGAAGAACTGCCGGTACAGTTTGAGGAACTCGAGACACATTAGATTGAGACCATAAGTCTTAATTCACACATTTAATGTCAATGCTGTCTAGATTCTGTTTCTTGGATATGCCTGCGTGTGACTACGTCTGAGCAAAAACTCTGTTTGTGATCACTTGGAAGAGTAATAGCGCACCTGTTCTCAATAAGCCTCACAGTTGGAGGTGTCATTTATGCAACACGCCAGAGTTTTCGGCAGAAAATAAAAGAATGAGCAGTAATAACAGGTCTACCTCACTTGGCAAGCATCACTTGCAATCTGCTATTACCTGTGTGCACAACCAATCTAAAACAAGCATGAGTCCACGCTGTGGGTGCTCGACCTATTGCGTGATATAATGTGTGCACGTTAGTCTACTTGCGTGTCTGGAGGATGCGATTTGGGTTTAAGCATGTGGAATGTTATATGCTAAGCGTGAGAAATGCCTATTTTCTAAGCGTGTGTGTGTTGTAGTCTGATAGCAAACCCCAGAGAGTGAGGCGGCATTACCCATGATGCTGTGTGGCCATCCACCCCAGGGCAATCTGGTCTTGTTATGCTGGTGACACAGTGCAGGGGTCTTATTGACAAACCTCCGTCACACACGCACACATACACATCAGCCTGCTACTGTCAACCACTCGAGGCATCTTGATATCTGGAAATCAATTGCTTTTTTAGCGTTCATTAAAAGCGTATTAGTGCGTATTAGTAACAGATTACATTTTTCTTGTATTCAATGTAATTGTACCTTTCAATAGCTCAAGGTTAGATCTGTTGTGATTGGTTAGTTTGGATAGATGGATATATACAGTAGATATAGCTAGATACATAAATGTAGGTAGACAGACAGACAGACAGACGCCGTTACTGTACACGTTTGTGACCCCTTAGCTTCCGGTACACATGCTCAAACAATAGAGTGCCTGTAGATTATTTCTGATAACAATCAAAATAAAACAAGAAGATCTGTTACTTTGCTAAACTTGTCTCTACAATATTTTTTATTTAGACTGCGATACCAAGCTCAACCGCTAGATGTCAATGTACAATACGGTTTGTTTAAATGCGACCAAACTGCAGGATCCATTCAACAAATTGTTTATTTAATAAAATGAACGTTCAAAGTTTCAACAAATTGTTTATTTAATACAATTGTTGTACAATAAAATTATAATACAAATTTATATAAATTAAATTAAATTAAATATAAATCGTTTGTATTATTAGACTCTAGCCAAACACATACCGGAAGTTAACTGGGGTCAGAAGTGTGCAGTAGTAGGGCTGTGCAATTAATCGAAAATTAATCGCAATCGTCAATTTTGGCCTTCATCTATTATAAAAACTAAATAATCGAGGTAAACGATTATTGTGCCGCATTCCATTTTGCAAGGATCCTCTCTTTTCTTGTAGTATAAATCCACAGCGCACACTCTTCCTTTAAATATTTCTATTAAGATTTATTTTTTCAGTTAAATTTAAAAGCGAATTTTCTATGTCGTTTTAAAGGTAAATGAGTAATCGTGTTAAATATTCGGGTTCTCAATTTTGGTCAAAATTATCACGATTATGATTTGTGTCATAATCGAGCAGCCCTATGCAGTAGATAGACAGAGTAGACAGACAGACAGACAGACAGACAGATAGACAGATAGATAGATGTAAATGCATATAAAGCCATATCTAATATATCTACCAAATTCGAACGTATGCATACGGTATTTTTCAATGCAAAGTCATGTTTCGTGTGCTGTCTTTAGGAAATGATCACTGCATACACGTCTTTATATCCTATAGAAAAAACTCACAGACTTGCACGCAAGGAGACACGCACAAAAGCACATATTAATAGTCTCTGAAAGGCCTTGTTCACAATGCTGAATTGGCGTAACAGGAATTCATTTTCCTGTTTCAACCTGAGCAAGAAATCAAACCAACTCACACACATCATACATGTACACACACAAACACACACAGTTGTTTCTGAGGTGGTAATTACACGAGCACATCTGGAGAGAAACTTAGCAAACTGCCCAAAGATATGTGCCAAATCCAGGTTATCCAGTCTGTGTGTGTGTGTTTGCAGACAGACAAGACAGTCTTGGTCGTGCGCCCACTAGATATTAATTTGGGGAAAGTAATTTCAGACAAATGCAAATCTACACACAAAGCAAGAAGAAATAAACACACACACACACTTTACAATCCTGGCACCATCGCTGGTTATTCTTCTCCCAAACCTGGAATGATATTCTGTGAGTGTGTGTGGGGGGGTTTTCTTTCCGAACCTACATTTTGAAAACAAAATCACACTAAAATTTGGTTTGATTTATCGCTAGTTAACATTTTTATGGATGGGAGAGGCTAAACCAGGGAGGACCCGAGAGGGCTTCCCTCATCACCGGGCCCAGGACACAACTCCTGACTGATAGATTCAAATCAGCTTAATCACACTTGGAAACAAAAGGTAGACCGAAAACCAACAGCAAAGACGGAACCAAACACTTGTGCCTAAAGGCATCTGTTAAAAGTTTGGTTTGACTCCGTGTGGAAGCATAAGCTGGCAGGGAGGGTAACCTGGCACACTCGCATACGGACCTTGCTTAATACGTGACTTCGAAAGACGAGAGGAATAAAAAAATAAAACGACAAAAGGCCCGAACCATTATCCACTTGGATGGGAGGAGGGTGCTGAGACGAGCGCTATGCTAATCTCTCCACTGCACACTTGGCAATACACACGCAGATCCATCGCACAGCTAGAGCTTATATTTAAACACACGGCGAATGCGAGCACACATCTACACCATCCGTTCTGCGGGATACAGGCTAACCCACACAAACACGTCCATTTATTTAAGCAACATCTGTCCTGTATTGATACATACAAACACACACGCACACCGCCGTAAGCCCACATATGGTGGTAATTAGCATGATGCTACACCTGCCAATACCGGTGATGGGAAAAATGCATTTACTTGCAAGGAAAATATATATAGGTTCCTATGTATATTTAAATATAAAAGAAAATCCAGTCAGTGACCATTTGATTTGCTTCATTTTCCTTTAACAATGGTTTTATTACAGTAAAATGTTTTGGTTGACGGGTTGATACCATATAATCGACCATGGTCAGTATGTGGTGTCTATGGTTTTACTAGAAAAAAAACACAGTTATTGGTTATTACTCCTTACAAGTAGCCTATACGAGTATTGTGGGAGATCACACGGTATAACTTGCTCTTAGATTCAATTCTTACATAACACAGACAAACAAGTGTTTGTGATCTTGAATATTGTAAATGTCGATGTGAATGAATTCCGGGGAAGTCATTGTGTCCCACATTGTAAGGTGATCCATCCGTTTTACACTGCTTTTTGTAAAATAATAATAAAATATAAAGTGTTTAGCATGTATGAGCTCATATAAATAGTGAGATTATGTAGAAAATTTGTGTTTTAGAGAAAGAATCTGTTATGCTGACAAAAATGGTACAGAAAAATCCTATTTATAAAGGCGAAGGAAGAAATGGTTGTCGCTCACAACATAAAAAAACATACTCCATTCCAAAACACAGTTTTGAGCTTTAATTTTATTTGGTAAAGTTATTGAATAGCATGTCTGTTTTTAAAATAATGGCATGAAGTTTGTTTTAGTGAGATAATAAGGCTTATACCTTTCTTGTTATTGATATGCAACGCATGTGCATCTACTCAGAAAAGCATCAGCAGTTTTTAACAAATTTTTATAAGTAGTTGCTGTCTTCACAAACCTGCATCCCAAGCGTATAAAAACACTGTGATCAATGCGTTGTTACGGACCTGTGTGCCGTTTTCCTCCTTGGCATCAGACACACGGCAACATTGATTTCCCATCATGCATTATTCACCGAAATGCAAATCGGCTAAAACCAAAAGAATCCCCCTAAAGCTTTTTTATTAATTAAGTATGCAAGAATCTCTAGGCGGAATTACCATGGAAACAGTTGTGACATCACAGTTTCAGAGTTCCAGCAGGGATCATGCATTTTAGATGTGTGGAGGTATTGAAATGTCTGTCTTTAGTCATCTCCCGTAGACCCCCCATCCCCATCGGGCGTTGCCAACGATTGGGCGACTCGGCATCCTGGAGAATCGATTGATCCATTTTTGATGAGCCGAATTGGGCAAGAGGCCGTCGAAATTCTTCCCTAGGCCTTGAGGAAGAATGCGTTAGGATCGGACATTCGAACCACACCCTATGAATGATTACGTAAATTGATCCACCACAGATAATAGCACACCCCCGTAGAATTTAAAGCCCGATGTGAGGTAGATCTATATTTCACCTCATGTTTTAATGTATGTGTGCAGAAGGTGATAATGCAACACAATTTCTCCCCAGACTGCACGGGAGATTTCTGATAACAGTCTTGAGCACTTATATTCTCATGCTTACGTATTCCGACAGCGTTCTGGTCAGACTTACCTCAGAGATTCACAAAGGCCTTAAGCAGTTAAACACAAATGCTTTTAACAATGACTTATGCGTAATAGTCGTACGATAAAATCTACAGATAAATAACGTCTTTGCTATGATGTGTGTGGAATACTGATAGGACAGGGTTACGTTCTGCTTTAGCGTATGGCAGAGAGGTTAACGTTAACAGGGTCTAATCTGTCACCTGCGTTCATTCAGATGTACGAGCGATGCTGTTTACTTGTTTGAAAGCGAAGCGTTTTGTCGGTTCCAGGGCATCTTTTAAGAGTGGCTAAGTGTAGCTGGGGGAAAGGTGACGGGGAAGCTAGTTTTCAGCTTTTGTGTTTCGCACAGCACATAAAAACTTCCTGTAAGCCATATGTCTGCTTGGTTTAGTAATTTTAGACAATGAGTGCATTTAAATGCACAGTCTTACGCCGATTTTACTTAATAAGCTGATAACGTGTAAGGTCATGTAAATGCGTAAAACGGTTTTCATTTATCGGGGAAAGCTCATAAACGGCGTGCAAAACCCGCTCGGCAGAGGTCGTTTTTTGCCCATTACTAATAACGCCTTTATCGGTTTTCTCTGTTTTGTTTATGTGTGCTTGTCTTACAGCACAATCGTAAAAGTCCCAAATGGAAGTAATAGTAAAATAATGCATAAAAGTCCGCTCTCGAATCATGCAGTTGGTGTAGAAATGTAAAAATGAAAAACTATTACGCTGGTTCTCCAGACATGAGAAGGAAGAAGAACCACTGCATTTTTAATTACTAAACAGACTATTGACGCTGACGTCAACGAACGCAAGAAACCCGGCAAGGTCTCAAATTTCCATGTAAGATGAACATTTCTACAGCGGACCTTTATGCATTATTTTACTATTACTTACATTCTTTCTGCGTAGCCGGTTCATGCATGTAAACACGTTCTTTTTAAACTGATTTTTGATAGATGTCCTTTTATTTTGTGTAAACTTACTCAATGTCGGTTGTCTGGGAATTATTTGATCACGGTGTCTGACTTTTTCCCACACCGTTTAAGAAATGTGGAAAGAACATCTGTTTGACCTTCAGGTAGCTGTAAACACCGCTTTGATTTCTAAGAGCAAGGTGAATTATTTAAGCTTATTGTTTTTGTATGAACAGTGTGTGCATGTTAAAAGGGATAGATAGAAACCAAAAAATTACAATTCTGTCATCCTTTATTTGCATTCATGCCATTCAAAACCTGTATATGACTCACAAAAGAAGATATTTGGAGGAATGTGGTTTTGTGTTCTTACAATTGAGGTCATGGGGGATCAATGTTGTTTGGTTACCAACGTTCTTGGTTTGATGACAGAAATTTCTTGTTTGGGTAAACTGTCCCTTTATGCTGTCCCATACATGTCCATTAATAAACGTCAACTATTTTGTTTACATTTTTAAGATAATTAATAATGTTATTAAAATGTAATTTATACTAAACCTACAAACTTTGCCATTCGTCCTGAATCTGACTAAACTAGTTCGTTTTGATATGAAACGCTATTTCCCAAAACGCAGCCTTTGTCTCATTGCATTCTATACAGACTGCAAACCACTTTGGTCAAATCGGGAGCTCCTAAATAACTGTGTAGATACTCTGATGTGTGTTTGTGTGTGTATACTGCAGTGTGAATTGCATTTCTCTCTCTCTCTCTCCATCTATGTTCATCTCTGTCAGTCACAAAAACAACTTATCAGTGTAGATCAGCCCTACTGCAGTCAGACACAAGTGTGAATGGGAGAGAGAAAGAGAGAGATGTTTTCAGGCTGGAGAGCGAAGGCAATCTGTGTGAAGAGCTCCTTTGGGACAGATTGTGGGGTTTTTGCTGTATTTATGTAGATATTTGTGCCTGTGCCGTGATTGTCTGCGCGATTGTGAGTTCTTGAAGATGGCCAAAGAGTTTGTGCGGAGAAGCAGTGGGAATGCTGTGTGTGCGTGCATTAGCATTTGAATGGGCTCATGGTCATTGAGATGCAGTTTCTATAGACAGCCAGATGCCTAACATTACTGGTCACTGCAGTCGAAGCCGCTGGCGAGTGTGTTGAGTCCTCTGGGCTGACCCGTGCTTAAAGAAAAAGCAAGATTAGGCATTTGTGAAGTATATGTTTTGAGTAAAAAATGTTTAACGTATGTTCTTTTGGGACAAGTATTTATTGAATGTATGTTAAAGAAACCTGTCGAAACTGCTTTCCAGTGACCGCCACATTCAGTGTTTCTTTCATTCATTTTCTGCTTCGGAATTTCAAAAGCAGTGTTTATAAAAGAGACTTAAAGACTCACTGAAGTGCCTTGAAATGCCGGCTTTGTTTGAAGCCTCAAACAGGAAGTTAGGGCGGGACATTTTATGGGACACCTCCCTCTTTTTAAAAAAGCCAGTGCACTTTTTATTGGTGGAAATGACGCACATGTAGTTTCATTTTTCCCCCGTTTTTTTATAGCTTTGTATATAAAATCTTAAAGATATTTGTTTAATAATTTGATTCGGTTACACGTGTTCTGTCGGTTGCGTTTTGTTCAAACGGTTGTGTAGCGATAAATTACTGAAACAGGAACTTGTTCTGGACCAGCATGGGACCAGCGTCTTGCGAAGTGATCTATATCGTCTTAATGTGATCTTTTTTTAAGTACACTTGAAATTAAGTCTAAAATATTCATATTTAAAGCCATAAAACCTCATTTTTTCTTTCAAGTGGGTTTGAAATGGAACTGTAATTATCATAATATTACAGACTGTTTTGCAGCTAAAAAAAATCTAAATAAAAGACTGCGGTGCAAGAATGGATACTTAAATTAGTTTTCATAAGCAGCATTGAGGATGACTTAACAAATAAGAAAACTGTGGTCCAATGCAAAGCAACTTACCAGTCATTAATTGTATCTTCTGAATTGTAAAAAACATCAAGTTCACATCATCAGTCTAGTTTTTACTCTGCTGTAATGAAATACATTGACCGGGTCTGTCGGCACCCTGATATATCTGAATATATTTTGTACAAAACCACATTTGGCCTGCGGTGTGTACTGTATGAAAGTCTCATTTTGACATGAAAAGGAAAAATACTGGCACCCCGACATTTGCAGCGGTAGACAGCGTGAACTGCGCTCTGTCATTAAAAGCTCTCTAAAAATGGAAACGGCAGTAGAAATCAGTAGAAAGGTTGTGGGTTAATTTATACGACATATTACTGTCGTCACTTACTACACTAGCAGCAGACCTTTCCTCAGACACGCTTTCTCCTGACAGAATGACGTTCTCCTAAGATCTCTGGCCAAGATAGTTGTCGTATGGCTGAGAATAGCCTTATATTCTGCTTTGTTTCTGAGTCCTCTCTACAGTATGAATTATTGAATATGTGTTACTTGTAAATCGATGGAAATTCGCTGGGCTTAGAGAAAAATTCAGTAGTTCCTCACTGCAGAACGCGACATCCATGAGGGTCCGGATCCAGTCTCCTCCCGTTGCATTGTGATTTGTCGACACAGGATCTGTATCCAACCTTCCCTCATGGATGTCGCGTTCTCTCTCTTCAATCTCTTTCCACTGCGTTTTGGTTAGTCGACAGATTTCACGTCGTTCTCGTGTTGTTGCGCTACCATTTCCGCATTGAGTCGTAACTAACGTTATTCTTCAAACTTTATTTATTAACATGATTTCAATAACGTATTTTATTAGGTTTAGGTTTAGGGTTTGGGTTAATAAATATTTAACTGTGATCATTACTTACAGGCGTACACTAAATGATCATGACATTGATAATAGCAAACGTTGGCGCCTACGAGTTTCAACTTAGTCTCCGAATTGTGTTTAAGCATATAAGGTGGGAGGAATTGAATCTGGAATCTGGATCCAACGTCGCCTATTGGATTTTGCGTTCTGCAGTGAGGACCATCTCAATTGTTCCTGTTAATGTTAACCACTAAACTGTGATCGCCTGTTTTATGTGTCGATCAAACAGTGAGCGGTTTTCCTGGCCGGAATAAGATGCATTGTGGCTCTGACTTTATGTTGATGCTCTAAACCAGGGGTCTTCAACTACTTTTCTTTGATGGCCAGATTCCAAAATTATAAATAGGATGCTGGGCAGTTTTTTTGCCATGTCATCATTTCTTCTGTTTTTAGGTATGTATGTTATCTATTGCATTTTGTTCCTTTTATACTGTTTATGTTGCTGTTACAGGTCATACTGTATAAAAGCTATTTGGTTAAATTAATGAAAGTCAAATGAATAAAAGTAAAAAACGCAAATACATTCAGCACAAAATGAATCCCCGCACCTTGATGTTACACCTTGATGTAAACGTATAGTGTCTTATAATGCGAATCAATTGATCTGTGCACTATTATCGCATGAGGACCAGGTAAATTCCATTCACATTCATGTGCCCCGCGCACTTCGAAGGGCAGATCATTTGAAGAGCAGCTATTTTTCGTAAATACATAATGAATGCAGTAATCAAAACAACATAGTTTTCCCTTATCAGTTCACGTGTTGTAGTATTCTTCCTGCAGTTACTTTCAAGAGCACTAGACGCGTTTGGGACGTGACCTTTCGTGTACGCAGACTGACTGCTTGTGGATTGCCGATTATAACGTTTCTTGGACAGACCGATCAAAACGCTTTATAAGACGTCAATGGTTATGATCCGGGGGAATTACTTTCGTATTGAATGATGCAACGTTTTAGACTTTCAAAAATTGGCATCTCAGGACGTGCATTTCTTAAAGCACACCATTCTTAGAGTTATGAGGCGTTATAAAATGTTTAATATTCATTATTGCGCTGTTAAGCTCATATTTCCTGCTCGGGGAATATAGGTCGCTTCTAGATAACAGCCCGGTGCCTGGAGAGTGTGTGTGTGTTTGCGCACGTGTGTCAGGATGACTGAGATAAGTGTGTGTAGTGATTTAAGATGGCTCTGCCATTTCAGACTGTCGCCACTTAAAGATTTATTGCTAATTTGGTTAGAGAGCACTTGATCTGTCAGAGGTGTGTGTGTGTACTCGTGTTCAGATTGGATTGGTTTTCTGTGTTAGCGTGACATTTTGACACTCTCCCATTGGACTTCATGAGACAATATGGCAAATCTCTCTCTCTCTCTCTCTCGCTCTACCAGGGTACCACCAGTTCATGTAGTCCACATTTGAAAAAAACATTTTGAAAATCAATGACTTAAAAACACAACCTTCAGATATGAGAACATTTTGAAATGATGTTTATTGTACAGTAGGCGAGTATGAAGTACGATGTTCATTTATGTAAATGATTCTTTGGAAATCCATTCGAATATAAATGTAAATTCACCAAAACATATTGATTTATTTTCCTTCTTAAACCTGTGTGTATTTCAGTGTATTTATTTATCATGCATGTCGCGGAGAGGTGTGCTTTTTTTCACTTTTCTGTGCATTCAGACTTTTTTATATCTTGTGGGGCATCAGACTGCTGTAACAGACGTAATATATTGCAGACTCGCATTAAAAGAAGAATCTGAGCCATATATATCGATCAGAACACCATAAAGAGGTTTACCATACAGGGTGGGTTCTTTTGACTTGGCAACCACCGCAGCAGGACTCCTGCACAGCCAAACAGCATTCCCTTTTCTCCAGAAACTATAATAATGTCGTTTTTCTCTTTTTCATGGTGGGATGTAAAAACACAAGTGCGGACTGAGTACGGCCATCTTGGGTCTTTGGGCTTGTGTGTCTTGAATAAAGCTCATAATTATGTTGCTAAATTTACACTAGTAATAACACAGAACACTGAGGAATGGAATGATGGTGACCACACACAAACACATACACACACTCACACACACATACGAACAAACACTTACACTGTCCTGTCACACACTCACACACACAGTGTTCACTGACCTGTACACACACAAACAAACACTGTACACACTCACTCACTCACACACACACACAAACAAACACACTCACTCACTCACACACACAAACAAACACACTCACTCACACATACGAACAAACACTTACACTGTCCTGTCACACACTCACACACACAGTGTTCACTGACCTGTACACACACAAACAAACACTGTACACACTCACTCACTCACACACACACACAAACAAACACACTCACTCACTCACACACACAAACAAACACACTCACTCACACATACGAACAAACACTTACACTGTCCTGTCACACACTCACACACACACAGTGTTCACAGACCTGTACACACACAAACAAACACTGTACACACTCACTCACACATACGAACAAACACTTACACTGTCCTGTCACACACTCACACACACACAGTGTTCACAGACCTGTACACACAAAAACAAACACTGTACACACTCACTCACACATACGAACAAACACTTACACTGTCCTGTCACACACTCACACACACACAGTGTTCACAGACCTGTACACACACAAACAAACACTGTACACACTCACTCACACATACGAACAAACACTTACACTGTCCTGTCACACACTCACACACACACAGTGTTCACAGACCTGTACACACAAAAACAAACACTGTACACACTCACTCACTCACTCACTCACTCACTCACTCACTCACTCACTCACTCACTCACTCACACATAGGAACAAACACTCTAAACTGTTCACTGACCAATACACACACTCACACACACCTAACCCACTAACCTGTACACACACACACACAACACTGTACACACACACACACACACAACACTGTACACTGACCTATATACACATATTTGCTGGTTTTCTTAGAGGGACTTCTGATGCATCTCTCTTTCACTCTCTGTGTGTCTCTTAATCTATTGAATCTGATCATTTTCTACCTCTACCCCCTCATCCTTCATCCTTTCTTCTTACACTCACACACACACTGTTTGTGTTTCTTGGGCCGTGGTTGCTTTTCATTTGCCTGCAAGGTGTCGACGGTTCCATGACTCATTAAATAAAAGATTTATCGCTCAAAAGCTAACAGAGCATCTCTCTTACTCTGTCCATCCGTCTGTCCCCATGTCTCTGAGTCATTCCTTCTGTGCAATACATTTTATATCTCCATCACAGATGCGATAATATATTACATCAAATATTAAACCCACAACATTTATCACTGTTAAGTGAACATATGGCTTTGTTTTAAACAATTTCACTACCTTACTTAGAGCAGATGTGGCCCTTTCCGGCGTGTTTAACATTAACTCATTTCTGAAAGTCAGCTAATAACCTTTTATAGAATTACAACAGAGTCATATTCATTTTTCAGAAGTTAAGGGCTGGAAGGGTAAGGCGTAGAGGAATGAACCGGTGCCTCTCTCTCTCTTACAGTGTGTAACAGAATCTCTGTAGATTGACCCGAGTGTGTGTTTGCACATATGTTGAAATGTTTGACGTTGAGTGTGTGCAGCTGCTCCTGTAAGATGTACGGTGTGTGTGTGTGTCCAAGTCAGGTCTGTTCTTCTCATTTATTTTACAGCTCTCACACTGTTCTTACTGTCCTCTGTTCTGGCGCTCTGCCCGCCGAGACTGGAGCTCAACCGTCACACTTCTAATGGTCTTTCTACCGATGGCTCCATCACTTCCAGCGTGTGCGTTATTTAAAGAAACAGTGCTGTTAAAAGACCTTCATGTTTACCGAAGTTGTTTTTCCCTTCTTTTATAGTCCGAGACTTGTATTATTCTTGGTAATTTTGAACTCAAAGTCGAAAACTGCTCAGTTTTGTTCTAAAACGAGACGTATTTCCATGACAAAGATGTAGTGCTCGGGGGTTGATTGGAGTGGCTGTGGTCATATATAACAAGTCATTGGAGGGGCTGAATAATAAGGTTCTTTGTGATTGAAAAGTAATTTTAGAACAGAATTGCTAAGATCAACCTGTGGCCAGCATCAAAAAGCGTCATAGCTCACTTTATGACCTGCTTAAAAAGTAAACCCGGTTAATTTTTACACAAATAAAAAAAAACAAGACGATGCTGCTGATATAATTGTACAAATATCCAGCTTCATTTCTCTCAATTTGTATTTATCAGACACCCATATATTACACATTATCATCAGAAATGTCCACATGTTTATCGCTTTGTGCCGTTTGACGGGCTTGACCCCATAGTGGCTGCTTGCAGCTATATTTTTGATACACGATTAGACTTTACTGCCAACTTGAAATGTGCAGAATACAAGAACTGAATAAAAATGTTTGCGTCAAACCAGAAGTGCAAAGACGGCAATAAACTACAAATAAATGATGATAAGGGCAGAGGAGGTCTTAATGTTCATAATGTAAATGTAAAGATTATTGTGTGTCACGATGGCAGTTCAAAACGTCAATGAAAATGTCAGGACTTTTAATGGGATGGTCTCGTGTTCTGTAATGACCCACAATCACCATCAGTGTGTTTCTGGCAGCAGCCGTTTGTTTACAACCCGTGAGCTCGTCTTTTAGGACTCCGTCCAAATGATCCGACACGGAGCGGATCCAGGAGGCAGAGATCTCACATTTGGAGAACAACCAGGAATCCCATCAGAATACAGTTGCAGTATCCAAATTCAGGGTGGGGGTTTGGAACCCAAAATGCTTCAAAACAAAAGGCTGATGTTTAGTTCCGTCTGACTGAAGTTATTATTGAATGGGACTGCTCGACAGGCTGAGCTGTGTTTCTGTTGGTACCCTTTCTTAATTTAATCCGATGCGCTTTTTGTGCAGATGTCACAGCACCTAGTTGGTGAGGAGAAAGTTGTTGGTCATGCCTTGTTCTTAATGATCGGTCTGAGTGTGTTTGGATGTGCGTTAATGGTGCTTGACATGTTTTGGTTTTACACGTTCTTGTTTATTTGTGAACTGTATGCTGAAAGTTTGTAACTCAAGCACAAGTTTGGTTTCCAGCCAACATGTCAACGTAACAATAATACCACCTACCTATACTATGCCCTGCCATGCCATGCCATACTATACTAAAATATACTATACTGCTAAATTTACCATGCTATACTACAATTCACTACAGTGTCTATGGTTAATACTAGGGGTGTGACAATATATCAATATGGTGATGTATCATTGGGCTTCTCCGTGCTATACGAGAATCGATATGCTGCGCCAAATATCAATCTTTTAATTAATTAATAAAACAAGACGCTCTAAATATATTTCCAAGCGTTGTTATATCGTGGCAAAAGAAGGAATGTGAACAAACTAGTCTGAGAAAGAGATTAGGATTGTGTGTAAAACTAAACATGCTCCATGCATATTTGTAAATGAACATTCATGTGCTTAGTTTAATGCAAGTTGCTGCACTCAAATGTTTTTTTTAGGTTTATTTTATTTTAGCTGGTTAACACCAAGACTTAAGTGGCGGTTAAATTTAGAAATGTGCCAGTATGAACATTTTTAAATGTGTTAAATGTGTCAGTTTACAAAGATAAGCTTTTAATTTAAGCATAAAATGTTGAATTTACTTGAAATGTTACTCATGTAATATATTAATTTACCTACTGAAAAAGTTTTGTGGACTTGAATAAAGAGACAAATGTCCTTTAACCTTGAGCACTTTACCTTTTCATGGGCATTTTGTTTTCATAGCTAGACAGATATGATGTATCATAATAGAATTGCCAAACAATATATTGATTATCGTAGTATCGTCACATCGTGATATTATCGGCATTGTGAGCCATGTATCGCGATCCGTATCGTATTGTGTCGTGAGGTACCCTGCGACTCCCACCCCTAGTAAATACTAAAGTATACTACAATATTTACTACAGTGTGATGTAGTTAAGCGCAACCGAATACTAAAATATATATTTAATGTGAAGGTGTAGTCTTTACTTTAATATACCTGAATTTACTGTAGTTTACTATGGTACTAAAAATGTTACATAAAATGTACCATTATATATTATATAGTACTTAATTGTAAAAAAAAAAAATAATCATTAAGAAAAAATTAAGAAAAGTAATTTTTTCACCATCACCAACATTTGTGATTTAAAGACGAAAATACCCAATAGGTGTATGTCTTGTAGCTTTTCAATTGAATACTCACAATAGATTTCATAACATTACACTGTAATAGGAAAGTGGTGTGTGGTATGAAGCTATTTCAGACCTCATCAGACAAGTTCAATGATAATTAAATATTTCAGAGCTTTGGAGAAAATAGGTTCAATATTATTTATTCAAGTAATTTCCAGCCAGCGGCAAATCCCTAGTGACTGTTCTCTCCAGATGAAGTGAATAGACTTATCGTGTAGTCTAATTTCATGTTAATGAAAGCAGGTTTCTTCCCTGTACTGTAATATTCAGATAATGTATGAACTAATGACTGTGCTTCTACATGTGTGGCGTATGAATACAGTGTGAAAAGGCTTTGTGTGCGGCTATCAGACTGTGATGGATCTGAAACGCGTTAATGGAGCTTTCAAAGAATGAAGGAGAATTCAGACAGCAGTGAGAACACAGGTGTGTGTGTGTGTGTTTTAGGAAGAAAGAAGTGTTTTTTTATAGAAGAGAGTGAATTTAATCTCTCAGACAAAGTGGAAAAGTAGACAAGACCTTAAACTGACCTGTATTGAGTCCTTTCTCAAAGCGGAGCGTGTGCTCTTTTACTTTGCAGGTTGGAAAACGCTTTTGTCCTTTAGACGTGCCTGGTTTTGTCTCTAATTGGGGTTTGTCCTTGGAAGTCAAAGCGCGTGTATGAGAGAGAGAAAGACTATTGTGATCTACATAAGTGTTGGTAAATTTCGGCACACACATCAAGACGCTTTCTGTTAAATCTAAGCTTGAAATATTTGCCAGGAAAGTACATCCACAGGGGATATTTTGCCAGTTTTATCTCTAAATTTCTACCAGGTTTTACTCTGCGGTGCAATAACAGGTCCAAACTTCTCCTTGCGAAACCACAGTTGGCTTACGTTTAAAACCTCAGTTTGACAAAAAGGAAAAAATACTGGAACTAAAGAGGCTGAATGATCAACGTGTGCAGATTTACAAGTTGAACTTAGCCAGCGCGGCCCGAGCCGTGCCATTGAAACCGCTTAGAAAACAAAGATGGTTAAAGGTTAGATCCATGTTAATGTAGCCGATCATCAGCCACAGCTGTTGTGACCTTTGGCCAATTTTGAGAGAAATCTACTGACAGGTGGCCAATCGTCAATCAAGGATCTGTTAACTTCGAACCAATCATCAGCCAAATCTAATGACTGTAGACCAATCTTTAGATAAAAATGACAGTTAGCCAGTCATCATTCAAGGATCCATTGAATACTGTCCAATCAGGAGTCACTGATCTACTGAATGTTGACGAATCAGCAATTAACCGACCTCTGGCCAACATTAACATGTTTCCATTGACCACTGGCCAATAATAATACAAAAAATCTTCCAATTTACAAGCAAATAAAAACTATGGACAGTTAGCCAATTGTCAGCCAAGGATCTATTGAATTCTGGCCAATCTGTAGTCACTTGATCTACTGCTGAATCTATTCACCGCTAGCCAATCGTCAACCAAATCTACCGACCTATCATTTGATATATATCTACTGACGGTTAGCCAGTCATCAGCCAAGGATCTATTGAATGTCGGCCAATCAGCAGACACAAATCTTCCAGCCTCTGGCCAGTAATCGAAAATGAATCTGTTGACCGCTGACTCAAATCTAACGACTCCAGACCAATCATCAACCTCGAATCAAACTGACCCTTAGCCTTTAGACACACAAACCAAAGCCGCAAATGACCCAAAAGTAATTACAGTCAGCCAGAAAAAATACAGTTATTGACATTTGTGATTAAACGGGGGAACTTGACCGCGGCCCGAGCGCACAATTATTCTAAAGTAGTCGTGCCGATGAAGACCAAATGAAGATTATCATATTTTCCCCCCTCGAAAGGGAACGTGAGACGAGTCAATCAGCGTCTCACCTAACTTAGTGTTTGTCTGGCTGTCGGTGTGTATTGTAATGTGTGTGTCAGTGTCTATGTATAGTGTGTGTTTGGAGGTTAACAGGGTGTGTTCTGTAAAGGCTTGAGTTACATAGGCGACCTGCTTATAGTAAGTGATTTTGCAGGCCTCTTCTCTGTAGACTAATGTGTGTGTGTGTGTGTGTGTGTGGGGGGGGGGTGTACGTGAGTGTGTGTGACGTCTATGGAGACAGAGCTCACTTTTGACTATCCTCCCTGATAACCCCTAACCCACACACACAAAGAGAGAGAGAGACAAGACTCACTGTGGAGATGGAGATGTAACAGGAAAATGGACGGCCGAGGTAGAGTAACAAATGCAGGCTCTCTCTCTCGCTCTGACGGGGGTCAGATTTCTACTGAATGTAAACGTTATGTGAGCTCACACGTAGAAAACAACAACAATAGGACTTAATGTACAAAAAGTTGTATACCAACCGCTGTGTCCCAATTCGGAGGCTGCGTTCTTTGAAGGCTTTGGCTATCCCGAGATTCATGGCGCGCCTGTGACGGCTTGAAATTATTCAATAATCTTTCAAAATACTAAAAGTATGTCATTCACTTCTTTCAAACACTTTCAGTGTTTTAGTATTATATATGATGTTGTTAATAAACATTATTGGTGCATTATCATGTCTTAAATTTATACGGTTGGTTAATTTAATATACTGTTGAGCTGTTTTAATTGACATAAAGTGCCGAATTCTCTCAAATACAATAATCATGTTTCTGCCTCCGTATTTGTTTAAAAAAGTCAGAAACGTCTCTGCTGTGTCCTTCTGCTGTCACCACGCAACATGAGCAGCAGGTGACGCAATTAGGAAATCCTCCGCGAGGCCAGACCGTCTCATTTCAGTTCGGTTCTTTGTTTCTTATAAAGCTGCGTGCTTTGAAAAACATCGTTTTAAAGTCTACGACCTTAGAAGGTTGCAGCCCCCAAACTGGGACACAGATCTGTCATGGAAGTGTAAGGACCGATTCACATTTCGAGCTTTTCCGTGAAAATAGTGGGGGACGCACGTACGCATCAAGATGGAAATAGTTCAACTTTTCGGCTCATTTGAAGAGAGAATTTCCTTTTCCGCAAGGTTTTAGACTCGAAGTGTGAATCGGATAAAAGTGTCTGCTATATGCATAAATGTAATCTAATCTTAAAGGAACGCCCAAAAATTACAATTCTGTCTTGATTTTCTTTAAGTTCTTGCAAAGCTGTATAAATGTTTCAATGGTGGCCAAGAACCGTTTGTTACAAGCATTCATCCAAATATCATCAGAACAAAGAAATGTATAAAGATTTATACCGAATTTTAGATTTTTTGGGGATAGTTCACCCAACTTTCATCTTTTTTCTTCTATTATTCAACATCGTGTCATTTCAAACCCGAGTGACTTATTTTCTGCAGAACAGAAGAAGATATTTTGAAGACATATTCATAAAAAATCATCTTTGTGTTTCACAGACAACGAGAGTCATACACAGATGTTGCATGACATGAGGGTGAATAAATGATGACAGAATTTTATTTTTTGGCTTTAACTATTTCTTTAACATGATATGACACACTATGCACTTTATATAAAACCCCTTCAAAATATAGATCCTGTTGTTTAACCAGACATTCAATAGTATGATCAACAGACCAACAGTACAGCCACTGTTTGACCTCTCTCTCTCTGTTCATCTTCTGTCTTGACTACTTCTTTCTTTAGATTTATATGTGAGAAGATCAACACCAGCTGCCGTGTCGCTCTGTTAACACACGCATTCGCTTTAATGGCTATTGCAGACGTTGGAGTATAATAAGCCAACTGATTGAGATCTTTTTCTTCAGCCTCAGGTTATTTGGGTGTTCAGGGTAGACACGACATAGATAGACCTCATGCCCCTGTGTGTGTGTGTCTCATTTGTTTTTGGATGTAATTGATACCCTTTCAAAATCCGTTTCTTAAAAGTTCAGCAGCCCCCTTTTTACTATGTAATGAACTTTCCAGATTTCCTTGCTGTGCGTTTGTGTGTCGGAGTGTGTGTATGAGCTATTTGTGATTGCACATATGGAAGCCGTCCAGTCTGTGTGTGTGTGTGTGTGTGTGTGTGCGCGCGTGTGTGTGTGTATGAGGTTACCGAATGTCAAAGGCTACATAAACGCAGAGTTTCCTTTTAACATTGATCTATGATTTCAAAATGTTATTACTGTTTAATCAAGACCGTCTGGAGCTAACAAGCGATGTTAATATATCACACACACACACACATCCATCAGCTTTTTAACGTGTGTGTGTGCGTGTTTTCCTAGCAATAGTTTTAAGTTTAAAGTATTCGTCCGTAGAAGTGAACTGATTCTGACAAATCTTCCCTTTAGGCACATTTGGAAAAACCATTCATGCGTTGCAGTATGTATTTTTCATTCTTGGAATGCAAGTTGCGTTCTCGCAAAGTTAGGTTCAGGGTTAGTCTCTATAGTCATTATAATTAGAGGTATATGAAAGCATGAAAATAGCAGTATAATATCGCAGAACGTTCCATCGATTCGTATGCTGTGCCGCAGTGTATAAATGTATTATCCATGACAATCGGAGACATTATATGAAGCGTTTGTGTGCGTGAAGTGCATAAGTGTGATTTGACAGCCGTGTGAAATTTCAGCTGCCAGCAGACGCGGTAACAAAGGGAGGATCAGATAGCAGTGAGAAGCAGAGATTGAAAGAAAGAAAGCGAGGAAAAGGAGGTGGAATTTGATCTGCCGGGGCAGAGATTTCCCATGACGCACCGGGGCGACGGGCTTCTGTGTGCGTTCGTAATGAGAGGCCGTAGAAATGCATGCCGGTATTGGTTTTGATTCGGGAAGGAGTAAGTCAGCCTTTTTTAAAATGGTTGAGAGCGTTCTGTTTACCGTGGTCAAGTCAATGCAATGCTCAATCGAGTGGTTTGTTTTGTTGGTGATACTGCTGCAACAAAACATATATTGTTTAACAATATTTACAATTTGTATAATAATCTCAGTTTATGTCATGAAATATCATATATCATTTTATATATGCAAACGTGTCTTTGGCCTTAGATAACTTGACAATAAACTATGCAAACTATACTTTTAGCCTAAGCGCATTCCTACACCTACTGAATAAATAACCACGCTATTTTTTAATCCTAGCAAATTTGACAGAGCATGAAAAGCGCAAAAAACAAGTAAACAGCTCTAAGTAACGGTTATTAATGACTCAAATGACTGTCTGGCATTTTTCTAACCTCATCATAAACCAAACAGATTTTAGTCAAATTCCCACATGCAAATCCTCCATTTTTAAGCAACGCACCGAAAGGTAAATGCTAATGAAATGCTTATAAGATGTAAATACTGCTCGCAAACACGGCGTTAATATTTGGGGAATTGATGTTCAGGCCCACTTTGATCTCTCAGCGTGAAGATCTCGCGTAATAATGAGCTTCCTAGCGGAAAATGGGCGTGGCTTTTTACCGGAGCCTCTCGGGGGGCCAATCGAATCACAGCAGTGTTTTGTCAGCCAATAAGCGGGGCCGTGATAACAGCCAACGATGCCTCTGGTGACCACAATTAAAACACAAAAGGAGAATTCCTCCATTGAGGGTTTATGCAAACACACACACAGTCTTAACCTCCTATAGAGTTGATCATCTTGTCGGCATTGTCATTCATATCGCTCTCTCTCTCTCTCTCTCTTTTCTGCAATATTTCTCTAAGGCCGAGCAAATGATAATGAAATTTTACAGCTGCAAAGGGAAAATTTCATCGGCTGCTCTTTGAAGCTGCCTTCTGTTCTTCCTTTACTCTTTCTCTTGCTCTTCTCACCCATCTCTTGCTCCTTTCTCACTCGTCATTACACTTAGCCCCTTTCTGTGCTCCTTTTATCTCTCCTTTGCCCCATCACACCATTCTTGCGCTCTTCTACCAGCTCCCTCACTTCCTGACCTCTTCTCTCTCTCCACATCTCTCTGTATATCTCTCTCTTACTCTCCAGCTCTCATCTCTTTCTGCCTCTCTCCTGTTCTGCTTTCTCTTCGCCTCTTGTTTTTCTTTTCCTTTCTCTGCGTTTTTCTGTACACTAAATATGCACGTCATTTTATTCTTTTTATATGTGTGTGTGTATATGGGTAGTTGACAAATAAACTGTACATGTGTCCAATGGCGTGACATAGCAAAGGAAGATTAACCTCTATTACGCTATTTTATATTGTAAATTAAAAATATTATATCACAGTTTTTTCTGTCACACCATAGGACACATTTACTGTTTATTTATCAATGTATGCATATACAATATGTATATGAATATATATGTTCTGTATATAGTGTGTGTATGTATGTCCTCACTCTTTCTCTGTCTCTTCATATATATATATTTGTATCTTTATATATAATGTCTTCCCCACATACAGTATATATTGTATCTTTATATATACTGTGGTGTCTCTCCACACACACACACACACACATATATATATATATATATATATAGTTTCTACCTTTTCTTTACATCTCTAAATGCCAACCAAATAACACAGCACTATACAATCCACAGTTCAGTTTAACACAGTACAATCCAAAAGCACACCATGATGCAACACAGTACAACACTGTCTCAAGGTATCAACACTATTTATAAAAAAAACGCAAAGCACAGCACAGGTAGATCATCATTTCAACACAATGCAGCACAGCCGTCTCTCTCTCTCTCTTTCTGTTTCTTTATTCGCTCTCATGTGAGACACCGAATGACCGTTAGGACCAATCCTGGCAGCTGTTCAGAATCTCTCTCTCCCGCACGACCTCCCTCTCTGTCTGTCTTTCATATTAAGCTCTTTCTTCCTCTTTTCTTTGTCTTTTCTGGCTCTGTTATTCCATTACAGCCCAACCGACGCACTCTCAGGGGGTCCCGTCCGTTCCTGTGCGTTTGTGTGTGAGATGAACTCGCTCAGGATCAGACCTCTGAGGATTTCTGGTCAGAGAAACACTTTCTGTCAGCTCTCTCTCGAAGTAGGTCGTCTCACCTCGGGAGGAGTGAAGTGTGTTTTTTGTGTGCGCGCGTGTGATAGTGAACATATTGTTATTCCAGCGGCACATTCTGAGTTTTCACGTTTGTGATATCTGCAGTGTGTCAGGACCCGGTGACTCCTGGAGAGGAAACATGAGGAGACGGTGTTCGACAGATTCAGGACGAACGTGTGTTTGCAGACCAAGACTGAATCACAGATTTATGCTTGAAAAACAATGAACATACCACATCCGATAAAATTAACTTTAACAAATCGGCCCACCACAACACGGCACAAACCAGCACAACAGCTCTGTAATAAATAAACCTCGCGCTCAACAAACGTTTCGAGACGATGACTGAACTAATACCGTCGAACTTACTTTCTGCTACTTAAACACAAATCGGCCGTGAAAAGCGCGAGGCACCATCTGCTCATTTTATCTTTAACAAGTTCCAGAGTGCATTGATCTGTGCGTCGTGTTTCCGAGCTCAGGGTGGGATATAAAAATAAAACGCTTTTGTTTATCGTTGATGCAAACTCGGTCTGTACTATTGAAACTTTATGATGAACGGGATGACATATGTACCGAAGTGTAAAGTCCAAGGTCAAGTGTTGTGAAAGGGGTTGTTGAGAAAAATGTGATTTAAAGATGTGTTTGCGACTAAACAGGCTGGATTTAAGAAGGCCGCACTAGAGCGACCAGAGAGCTGGAAGTAAAATGCAGAAGGAATGGATGCATTTACACGCTAACACATGTGTGTATCAAACGTTGGACTTGAACACAGAAATGTGTCGTGTTTTGGAGTGATTGATATTTAACAAACTTGACTCACACCTCGTCTGCCGTCTGGTTGACGATGCGTGCGTGTTATTTGCATATTCGTAAGATTTTGTGATATAACAGACGGCGTGAAGCATCATGTCACACATTTATCCTTGATATTCTAATTGCAATTATTCATTTCATTTGGTTTAATTAAAATTACATTAAAATAATGAAATATATAAATAACAATGCTTCAAATCAAATTAAATCTCTGTTAAGCGGTCTGCTCCTGCGGTGTGTTTGGTGTTACGTCATCTACATCGCAAACAAACATCTGGCAATGCCACAATAACTCCAAAACATCACAGATGCATTTCTCTGTGCTTCCGAAGCTTCTTGTGGAGTGTCAGATGATATTTCCTCAGCATCCGTGATTTTGTTTTATTTTATTAATTTTGCCGCCGTTACACCTTTCTCCTATCATTTGAATATTTTTGTTTATTTCCTGTTTACTTTCTCTCTCTATCTCTCTCTCTCTTGCAATTCATTATTTGATAAAGGTGCATGAGAGTTTTTTCATGTGCGCACAGAAATCAAAATGCTTTAAAAAGACGCACATTTATCCAGGTCACACAGACTCACACGAACACGTCTGTTTTATTGATGTTTAAATTCAGGATTTACACAATGATGTAGACAGTGCTGACGGTGCTGTTCAGCTGTAAACGCTCAACGCAATGCAACACCACACAATACAGAACATCACAACGCAGAATATTTCACACAAACTAACAATACACAAGGCTGTTCAATCCCTCTCACACGTCTTGTCTTTTTTTTATGCATACAGTATATTCACATCCTAACTGGTGGCTTTGCACGCCCACTGCACTCTCTCTCTCTCAGGATTTTGCTGGGTTTCTGTAGGCCGCATGAGGGATCACCAAATCGCAGCCGTTCGTTCCCTCTCTCACACACACTTGCTTGTTAGTGCTTTCCATTTAGCTGTGTGATGAAACCATGTGTGTGCCCGTGTTTATGTGTGTGCCCGTGTGTGTTCGGAGGTTTTTGGCTTAGAGACTGACAGGCTGCTTAGAGAAAAGACCGCCAGCCAGCGGCAGTGAAGATCCCACCCCAATTAATGACACCAAAACAACCACACACACACAGTTCATAAGAACTCTCGCTTGTTCTCTGTGACTCGTAGAATATTGGATCTGTTGTCATTCACAGATGCTGCTGAAATGGTATTATGGACACGTGTATAATGTTTACAGGAGCAGGGACCCGAAGGGGTCAAAGTTTGCCTTGATAGGACGCCCTTTTAGCCCCTGATGGTAGATGTCATAACGGCAGCACATGCTTTTTTTTTTTGTGGCCATTCGATAGTTTCCACGAGTTAGACATGAGTGCAAGACTTTGCTGCATTTCCTAATTGATTGCAATACAGTTTTTGAAAACCATCGTTTATCACTATATCCAAATGATTGCATTATGCATGTTTGAATAATTTTTTTATCATTTAGATATTGAAATATATATACATGTATTTGAAGTATTAATTCTCGTTTGTAAACCATTATCATCACTATTTCCAAATTATTGCGTGCGTTATGCACATTTGAATGACTTTGTCAGCCACCGTAGTGCTTCGAAAGAGAGGGGTGAGCGGTGGAGCGAGCCATTGGTTGCAATTGGTAACCTCACCACTAGAGGCTGCTAAATTTCACTATAAATTGCAATGTTGTAGATATCTACTAGTATGCTTTTCTGGGAAGCTGTTGTATTGATAAAATGTTTTTTTCCGTCTTTGTTCAGTTTCGGAATAATTTAAGCACACGGTATTTACGACCAGTGAGATTAATGGGAATTCCACTAGCTTTTTCACCAGAAATGTTTGCTTTCCTTGTCCAGTTCAGCCTTATAAACAATACTGACATTACAGTAATTTTAACGCTGTCTATAGATATCAGAACATCACACACACACACACACACACGCGCTTTCTACATCACACAACCTTGTTATTTAAAATTCTCTCTCTTATGGAAATGTGCTTTGTTCGACATCACTTCCTCTGCTCGTCTCTCAGAATATTGGATTGGTTGTCGTGTAACACACACACATTCAGATGCAGCGGAGCGCTGCGGCTTTTCTCAAACTATGAGCTGTCAGTGAATGCGGATTATAACACTGTTTACAGATATCAGCGGATAAACGTACATTCACTTTCCATCAGAAGAGAATGCAAAGTGTCACCTTTTCAATGTAGTTTTATTGTACAGTTATGTGTTAGTGTAGGCGTCCGTGTCATTCGTTTATAGTTTTTTTTATAGTGGATATGTTTTGTTAATGTGCATGTTTTGTGGTAGAGATGGAATTGTATTGACAGTGTCTTGCCATTATGTGTTTTTGTATTGATGTTTCATGCTAATGTACATAATGGCCTTTTATTGATAATGTACGTTTTTCTTTTTTAATATTTTAGTTTCTTTGTGTGTTGGTAATGTTGTGTGATCAATAGTGTATATTGACGGTGGCCATGTGTTGTGGTTACGATTCAGTGAGCTAACTCTTTTGTGAATCTCTTAAACGGACTCATTAAAAGAACCGGTTCATACGCCTGAAGCCATATCACCCTGTAGCCCAAGACTAGTTGCCCACAGAAGTAAAGCAGGACTGAGCCTGATCAGTACCTGGATTGGAGACCTCCTGGGAAAACTAGGTTGCTTCTGGAAGAGGTGTTAGTGAGACCAGCAGGGGGTGCTCAGCCTGTGGTCTGTGTGGGTCCTAATGCCTATAGTGTAGTGACGGGGACATTATACTGTAAAAAGCACCGACGTCCTGACGCCCTGTGGTCATTAGAGATCTCATGGCACTTCTCGTAAAAGAGTAGGGGGGTCCTGGACAGATGCCTTGTCAATCATGGCCTCCTAATAATCCCCACCCTCTCAATTGGCTCAATCTAGTTGTACTGTGGCTGTCGCAGCATCATCCAGGCGGATGCTGCACACTGGTGGTGGTTGAGGAGAGACCTCCCATATATGATTGTAAAGTGTTATATAAATGCCTCATTCATTCAGTCATTTGTCCACTAATCTGACATTCCGACACAGGATTTGAAAATATCTTTGTAAGCTGGAAATTGTGGAAGCACACATGTGTGGACTTTGTGTTGTGTGTTGAATCTCTGCTCGTCTAAGTCAGAGGTTTGGTCCATTTAAACAAGTCTTTAGGGGAGACGAGATGCTGTTTGCGTACTGAACCTTGACTGTTCCGAAACGACTGCTGGTTTTAATCTGACAGTCTGTCTCTCAGTGTTTATGTGGACACAGAGCTAGAGCACAAGAGTATGACGGATTGAGAGCGAGAGAGACCTGTAGAGATAAAATAAGCTGATCTCTGCATTTCGAACACTGTGCATGTTTCTGTGTGTCTTTTCCAATTTGTGAGTCTGAGTTGGGGAGTGTGCTGTAGGATATCATTAGAGGTGGAACAAGAAGTGTGTGTGCTGAGTCATGTGTGGGCTGACCACAGCAAAATTGTGTGTGTTCGTATTCGGTGTATGGATATGTATGTGTGTGTGTGTGTGTGTGTGTGCAAATGGTGGTGACATTGTTGCATTGCTGTGGACTGGAAGACATCCTAACCGTCTCTCAAGGCGCACACAAAAACAATCCATGTCTAAAACTGGAAGTGATACACACACACACACACACACATAATATCTTACTTGCAGAAATAATATCGCTTAAATTGCAAGTCTGAATAAGCACAACAGACCATAATTCTAGACAATTCTATAATAGGAATGTTTTCTCATTATGATGAACAAGTATGTTTATTTGAAAATGTCAAAATGAATGTTTTGAACAGTTTTCCCTCATAGTTAAGTTAACCCACACAAACAGACTATCACAAATCATTGTATTGCTGAATACACAACTTTTTTGCATCCTATCCCAAGTGCTCTTTTGTTTAACATAAAAACTTCAAGGTGTGGGTCTATTTTCACAGACTATATTTTCGATGTTTCGTTCTCTATAATTATTTTGTTCCCGACTTGCATTCTGCTGCTTTTTTTTCCCGTGTGTGTGAATATTCCTGACTTGCATCCTCATGGTTTTTCTCTACTATATAATTGTGTGTCAGTGTCCGTTTTGAGATCTTGGTAGTGATGTCATTCAGCCTGTGGTTCCCTGTCTGCCACCCGTTCTCTGCTTGTTGTTATTGATCATTTTGACTGACCTTAGATATGAAGAATCAGTTTGTACAGTCATGTCATTTGTTCTGACTAATTTCTCTCTCTTTCTCTCTCTTTCTCTCTCTTTCTGTTTGCAGGATGGGTTTGTTGATGGGATGGCAGTGAGCATGGCCCTTTGGGCAGGCGTATGGCCCGTTCTCTTACAATTGGGCTTCTTGCTACTCATCTCTCCGCCTCCAGGCCACTGCCAAGGTGACAGGCCCCGCCTTGAGTTCACCCAGCCGCTGTACCATGCGTCAGTCTATGAGAACTCTGCCGCCCGCACCTACGCCGCCAGCCAGGTGCGCATGGGCATCCCTCTGCACCAGCACTGGTGGGAGGTTAGGTATCGCATCACCTCCGGGGACGAGGAGGGATTCTTCAAGGCTGAGGAGTATACTCTTGGAGATTTCTGCTTTTTGAGGATACGTACCAAAGGTGGAAATGCCGCCATCTTGAATCGTGAAGTTCAGGATAACTATATGTTGACAGTTAAAGCTTCTATTAAGGGGGATACGCTAGAAGCCTGGACTAAAGTGAGCGTGCAGGTGTTGGATATGAATGATTTACGGCCCCTTTTTTCCCCAACGACTTATTCAGTTACCATTGCGGAAAGCACGCCGCTTCGCACCAGCATAGCCCAGGTCATGGCAACGGATGCCGACATTGGTTCAAATGGAGAGTTTTACTACTTTTTTAAAGAGCGAATGGAACTGTTCACCGTCCACCCGACAAGTGGAGTCGTTTCACTTAGCGGAAAGCTAGATGTAGACATTCAAAGCCGCTACGATCTGGAGATCCAAGCGGTGGACCGGGGAATGAAGCTGTATGGAAACAATGGCGTAAGCAGCACAGCCAAACTGTTTGTTCACGTGGAAAGAATTAATGAGCACGCACCAACGTTGAGTTTCGTCACGTTGGCCCCGGTTTGGACTGAGAAATCTCCTGTGGTTGCAGTGATAACTTTAGAGGACGCTGACCAAGGTGTAAATGGAGAGATCGAGACTGTGTCCATTGTTGCCGGGGACCTTCCTGAGCTCTTCAAAGTTGAAAGGACAGAGGTCCAAAGTGAGGAAATGCCGATGGAGGAGGACGGGAGTGAGAGAGGTTCAAATGAGTTTGTTCTTCGTGCAACCGGTCAGTTTGATTGGGACAGCTATCCTTTCGGATTAAACCTCAGCTTGCAAGCACGGGATCGTGGAACACCTCAGAAGTTCTCCGCTGTGCATGTCATGCAACTTCGGCTGTCACGACCGACCCCGATGGAGGTCCGGTTTCAGAAGGATGAATACCAAGTTCTCCTAAGTGAAGTTGCTCCGCCTGGTACTGTCGTGGAGGCCATAAAGCTCCAGCCAGAGCCGGACGATGCGGAGTACATCCTCACACCGTCTCCTGATTCTGTGTTTTTCAGTGTTAACACAATGACAGGGGTTATCAGTACGACACGCTGGCTAACCCAACTTAAGCAAGAACTGTTTGAGCTAGAGGTTCTAGAAGTAGACAGCGGTCTTAGGGTCAAGGTTAGGGTAGTGCTTGAAGACAGCAATGACAATGCCCCGACGTTTGCTCAACAGTCATATGAAGTATTTGCCAATGAGAGTGTTCCTGTAGGCACTACTGTTGTAGTGGTGACGGCTTCTGATGGTGACCATGGGGAAAATGGCTACATCACGTACAGCATGGCCAGCTTGACACCGTTACCTTTCAGTGTGCAGCAGTTCACCGGTGCTGTCACTACAACACAAGAACTGGACTTTGAATCTTCCTTAGAGAGCTTTAGTTTTGTGGTCCGTGCTTCCGATTGGGGCTCACCGTACAGAAGGGAGAGCGAAGTCAACGTCACTGTGCATCTAGAGAACGTTAATGATAACAAGCCTCTTTTTGAGAAAGTTGACTGCTTAGGTGTGATTTCAAGGGAACTTCCAGTCGGTGAGGTTATCACCACAATGTCTGCCATAGACATTGATGAGTTAGAGCTAGTCAAATATAAAATTCTCTCTGGGAACGAACGAGGGTACTTCGAATTAAATCCTGATTCGGGCGTCATGACTTTAGCCCGTTCCTTCACCACAGCTGTGCAGAGAAACGGCATCAGTCTAAAAATTACCGCCACAGATGGGGAACACTTCTCAGATATTATGTTTGTGAACATATCCGTAGTGCAAGGCAAAATGCCGCCCAAGAGCTTTAGTTGCACTGAAACCAGAGTAGCACAACGTCTGGCTGAGAAACTTTTAAAGAAAGCCAAAGCTAACAGTAAACCCAAAATAGAGGAAGGCTTTATTGACCTGTTTTCTGTAAACCGTCAGACACCACAGTTTGACAAATCTTTCCCAACGGACATTACCGTACGTGAGGATGTAGAGGTCGCCACGAATGTATTTCAGGTGAAAGCGTACGATGGCGACACCGGATTCAACGGACAGCTGTTGTACTCCATAGCTGATGGCAACACAGATAGCTGTTTCAAGATTGGAATCCAGAACGGCGTGATAAGTGTCTTCCTTCCATTAGACCGTGAAAGGACTGACCGATACCTTCTAAACATCACACTTTATGATCTAGGCCAACCTCAACGATCCGCCTGGCGACTTCTTACAGTTTACATTTCAGACGCTAATGACAATGCACCCCAGTTTCTTCAAGATGGCGTCTACCACGCTCGCATTCCTGAAAACACTCCTGTTGGCACTGAGGTGATCCAAGTGGAGGCCACGGATAAAGACCAAGGTCTCAATGGTGAGATCCAGTATTCCCTACTCACCAGCACGTCACAGTTTGGCATTAACAGCTCCAATGGTATCGTGTATGTGGCCGGTCAACTAGACCGTGAATTTGTCCCCTTGTTCACATTAAAAGTGGAAGCACGAGACCGGGCCGAGCGAGGAGCCCAGCAATTTTCAGTAACAACATTAAAAATCACACTGGATGATGTTAATGACTGTCCACCTGCTTTTATCCCAAATGTTGTAAGTGCCCGTGCATTAGAGGACCTGCCGGTTGGCACCGTCATCGCTTGGCTCGACACGCAAGATCCTGACCTGGGACTTGGCGGGCAGGTACGATATTCACTCACTAATGACTACAACGGACGCTTCGAGGTGGACAAGACCAGCGGTGCCATTCGGCTAACCAAGGAGCTGGATTACGAAACTCAGCAGTTCTTTAACGTAACAGTCCGGGCAAAAGACAAAGGCAGACCAGTGTCACTCCTGTCAGTTAGCTTCGTGGAACTGGAAGTTGTGGATGTCAATGAAAACCTCTACGCGCCATATTTCTCCAATTTCGCCATGAACGGATCGGTAAAGGAAAGTGCTCGCATCGGGACCTCCGTGCTGCAGGTGTCCGCGCGGGACGATGACACAGGAAGGGATGGCGATGTGCAGTATTCCATACGTGATGGGAGCGGTCTCGGGAGATTCACCATCGACGAGGAGACGGGTATGTGTCGAGCGGATAATTGTTTTTGTGTTGAATGTGCTGTTGTTTTTATTTCATTACACACAATTGCTTGTAATATTTGAAATGATGTCGGTTTCGCTGTGTTGTAGCTTGTCCTCACAAAACTGTAGAGCATTAAATAGCTCGATATTGAATTGAAGCAGATATTGAAAAGAAAAAGTAAACCGCTGCAGTGTGTCACTTAAAGTGAATTCCTGGGACAAATAAAGAGTGAATAGACTTCAGTAGTCAGTGTCTATCACCTCAGGCCAGTTAAACACTGCATTGGCCTACATTTTATTTAGGTCGCATTTTGACAGTTTAGGTGGAGGGGGAGTAAATGAAAAACGATGGAAATGTTTAATATTTCATTCAGGACAACATGTGCATTATTCTATCAGGATCAGGTTTCGGTCTTGTTTTCTGTTTGTCAGACAAAGAGAGGCCATGTGTAGGTGTGAGTATATAAGCGGGTGGTGATTTCTACATTAAGAAGTGTGTGAATGTTGACACTGGGCGCCTGAATCGTTGAATGACACTTTTTTAAATTTGTTTATTGTGCTTTTTTATAATCACTTATTACTGCAAATACTTGGGATTATACATTTGAACAAACCTCGAGTCTGAAGTATTAATCCTTGGTGTGTATTTTGTCCTCCTCACGTCATTATTTTCCATATTTTATGCATAAACTTGTTACTATACAGTAAATGCATTTATTTATTTGATGGAAAACAAGAAAATATATCTTGATTTAAGAATGGTTATTTATTTATGCAGAATTTGTGTGTGTGTGTGTGGTTATAAAATGTAATGTGGTGGTAGTATTTCTGATGCAATCAGACCTAATCTTTTTACTTTGTGAATGATAAATTGTTTAATAAATCTCATATAAAAAACATATTTTACTCTATATCTATGGTTTTATAGTTTTCAAGTACAAATTTATAAAAAAAATTAAATCAAGATACATTTACTTGAAGCAAAATGACCCAAGATATTTAGTTTTCTGACAAATTGAAATTAAGCAAGTTTATGCTCAAAACAAGAGAAAATACCTAAGAAAATTTCATCTCACGCATTTTAATTTAACAATGTCGCGATATTTGTACTGGAAAACAAGACTGTAAATACTCGGCAAGAAATCAATAGTCATGCTGTCTTGTCTAGAGACCTAGAGTATATCACAGAGATTTAGGTTGTTTGACTTCAGCTAATAAGAAACTACCTAGCAACCACCTAGAATACCCTAGCAACCACTCACACTCTAGCAACCGCATCACTCAGAATATCTTGGCTGATGCTCTGGTGTCACGATGATGTGTGTTGCCTCGCTCACATTTCTTTCTGGAAAGGTAAATATCTGGTGCCTGAATTAACCTGTTTGTGTAGTGGCTCAGACTCCACAGAGCTCAGATCAAGTATACATGAACGTGGGTGTGATGTCTGACAGGCTGCTAGGTGTTTTAGAGGTACAATAAACACTAATATAGAAGAGTGAGGTATAAAGGAAGGTGTTTGATGACTGTGTATGTTATTGTTTAAGGAGATGAGGTCGACGAGGCTCGACACGTCATGTGAACAGAGATGTTTGAGAGGAAAGGATAAAAAATCGGATGAAAGAGTTTGGGGTCCATAGGGCAGAGAGTGTGTGCACTCACCCTGAAAATGATCTGGAGGTTTCAAAACGACCCTCGGATCTACTGTGGACTTTCACCTTTCCGTGGAAAGAGAGAGTCGGTAAGACGAGGTAAAGCAGGGAAAGTCGGCTCATCTCTTTAAAGACTGACACGAGAGAGTTCACACTGGCCTTTAGAAAGGGCACGAATCAAAAACATACAGGTACAGAACAATCGTCTTGTTCTTTTTAAACGCACTGACGACAACAAAGACAAGTCTAGGTGCGGATCGGAGAGATTTGTGTCATGCCTGCAGGCGGATCAAAGTCCCTCCATGAGTGTTGGAGAACATCACACCTCAGGCTTTAACGATTTCCAGATGTTCCACAATCTGAACATTTTTATTTTTGGGTGAACTATCGCGTAGACAAATGCATCAGCAGTTTTTCTGGAAGTGTTGCAGCAGTTACTGATGATGCTTAAGGTAATACTTAAAACTGCAGTTTCAGTTTTTTCCTTCTTCCTCTAGCAGCACCAGACTGAATTGCGGCGCTCGATAAAGGAACATTGGCTCAACCGATGATGTGAGTTAGAGATGGATCTACCTGTATATTGTGTTGGAAAAGCATCATAATTTTTGCAATTCTGTTTGGTGCAGCAAGCGGCTCAAAAATATCCCTACAGCCTTACGATTTTATTTTATGGTTGACTTTTTGTAGGCTATATTATGGGTAAGATTTGAGGGTTAGACGTCAAACTTCAAGCTTTCTGGATAGTTTATAGCTATAGATGCTAAGCAGTCCTTCTTTCTTTCACAAGAAAGAGTTTCATCTATATGCATGCACGTAGATCCTGGCTGAGGGTCATCGGATCCTCAGGGGCCGAAGGTTAAGACACCGGTGTCAAAGGTCATCTAGTCTGTGTCGCTCACCAGTCAATATTCCAATGATGAGTCTATCCAAATGTTTGCATACAGCTGTTCCTGTGTGGGGTGTGTATGTGTGTCTATTCTTTTGATGGAAAGAATGAGGGCGCAGGGTAGTTTATGCGTTATACGCAGCATGACATAATTGCATGTTTGTAAATACCCACGGATACACATGCATCCGCACACCCACATTTTGCAGTAGCGAGTGGGTGAATTTATTGCCCTTGTTAGCCGCGTGCTGGCGTCAGCCATAAATCACCCCGAGACCGAGAGCAACTCTACAGATGCAATTACAGCTTAAAGAGCACACACACATGCTGAAAGGACATACTTCACACGTGTCTTTGTACATGCAATCGCGACTTAGAAAGCAATTTAGAGAGCAGGTACACAAAAGGAAATTCAATCTGGACCCGAAACCTCAGTCAAACGTGCGCGCTATTGCCAATTTTCTGCATTCACGTGAACGTGCAACACAAACCAGAAGTCGAGAACATAAGAAATGCCGAACACAAATAGTTTAAAACAAAGCCGGCGCTCATTATTCCCGCCAGTGAACAGACGCTCTTTATCTGCAGGGACTTACAGTGCTGTAATTGCGCAGTCGGTCCCCGTGGAGCATCCTGAGGGTTAAGTGCTTTCCTCGCTGGTGAAACAACCACGGCCTGCTGTTAGCCGCCTAGATCCTTTACTACCGCAGGACCAAGGAATATTCTAGGTTATTTACAACTTAACATAAAACGAAATTAGATTTGTTCAGTTTTACGAATGCACATTAGTGCACTATGGATGTAAGAATTGAAACGAACAGTAATTCACTTACCATATGTTTCTATTAGGCCGAATGAATGTGAAGGTCGTATTTTTTCATAAAACGTAAATCAACGATGGTTTATTATAGTAAAAGTCATTTTTTTTGGTGAACTGATTGTATAACCAGGGTTTAACAGCAAATATCATGATTAAACTGTGGCTAAACCAGATCTCACCCCGGTTTAGCAAGTAAACATCGATTTTGGAGTCAACATAGATCCTTTTGAAGAAGAACAGTATTTTATTTGACTTGAAGTTCTTGTGTGGAAATACATATTTTAAGCCGGGCATGGCAAAGAGTTGGTAAGCGACAGCAGTGCCACAGATGCGTTACATTGGAATAATCCTTTAAATGAAAAATGTATTGGAAAAATGAATAACCTCATCAGAGATCGTCATAGTTTTCAGGAAGGTCCCACTGGAGAACATGTGAAGTCAATCCGCTCTGTCAACTACAAGCTCCAAGCGTATTTACTGAGGAATCATTGTCCTCTAATGACTCGCCATGTCTGCTTGTTTTCTGTAGCCGTTTGTTCTGGTTTTAGCAGAACAGAACCGTGGAGAACCGTACAGAGACGTAATAACCTCAATTACAGTGATCAATGGGTTTGATTGACCGGTTTAGGCTCTGATGGAAAGTGTGCTATTTTGTGTTGTCCTCTATTGCGTGTAAACGCTCTGGGACAAAGGTTGAACATAATCACGGCTTCCCGACTGTTTATTGCAAAAGCACTGTTGGGTTTTTTGGGTGTTTAGGTCCAAGATCCAGTGGCTGTGCAGCAAATCTTTCTGAGTTGACTACTCACACAGCATTTTGGGGCATTATAAGCAGGTTGCACATTTAAATTGACCCTAAACACACCTACACCTGTGTGATAATGAAGAAGGCTGTCTAGTTGATATGGTTTTATTTGCGGTCAAATGCAAGTCACATCACATCTTGTCAGATGCTGAAAGTACGCCGCCAGTCGCATAAACTTGACACAGAGCGACGTCATACACCTGTCCCCGCTCATTTTCCTCCGATTCCCACGTCACCGTCTCGCAAAGGTTCAATGGTAGGTTCACGTAACCTGATGTGATCGGATGAAAGTCTCTCTGCTGCCGTGTAAAACCCCACAAGGCCTGCGGTCCTATATATAGTTGCACACTAACAGGAGGAACGCGGTGAGCTCACCGAAATGACAGACTCAATTAAACCCTTTCTGTGTTTTGTCCTTCATTGTCTGTTTTCTTTTGATTCTTTCGGACTTTTTCGTCTTTGTGTCTTGCGTTTGTCTCTCTCTTGTTTTGTTTTTTGCCAAGTACGCGTAGGAGTTTTCGATATACGTCTGATGAAGCAGCACTAAATGCAAGATGACGTGTTCTGAACACACAACAGACTCACAATACACACTTGCAATGTGATCTTTTATTTAAGTCAACTTTTATTTCATTCGCATAATGAATACACAATATCCTTATGCATACATACCGTATACACTGTATAATGACAAACTTGACAAGCACTTTAAATACTTTTTATTGGTTAGATATTTTCAAAACCCAGTTACAAATATAAGAGGTGACTAACAATGATTTAATAGGTAATAGGTTTAAGAAGGACATCAATAAAAGTGTTTGATTAAATTCTACATACTTTCTTCAAATATTATTATGAATTATTATATTGTATTGCTAATGTTCATCTTAAGGAAGACATAGAATAGTTTTTATACTTGTATTATTTTTTTTATTCGTAGTTTTTCTATGTATGAGTTATTGTTTATTATTGTTGACTCATAAATCTCATTATTAATATTATAAATTAACTTTTATTTTGTAGGTTTTAAATTATTCTTATATTTTACCAATTCTATTATGTGCTTTTGTCGTTGTTTATTTGTTTGTCTTTTATGTTGCTATACAAGTTAAATGTAAATTTATTTTTGGTTATTTTTATCTATTGCATCAGCTTAAAGTATTTTAGTTTCGCTTTTCATAAAAAAAATTGATTTCCGTAAACAGAAATGTTTTAGTATTTTTAGTCTTCGTAATCTCTTGATCTGTACTTTTCAACATTGTGTTTTCTGGACAACTGCTTCGCATCAATGCAAAACTGTGAAAAAGCACTATAGAAATTATATAAATGATATATGAATTTATTCTTTTTACTATAGAAATGACTTTCTTTATACGCACATTCAATTCAATTCAATTTTATTTATATAGCGCTTTTCACAATGTGCTTTGTTCCAAAGCAGCTTTACGGGGAAAATTAAATAAACATTATAAAACAATTAAATAAATACATATTTCTCAATTGATCCGTCTGGCTAATTTTTACTGTAAAACACATAAAAGAATACCTCTGACTGGCAGACATGCTTGCGAATTGACGCCAGAGGTCGAGATGTTAATGCGGCTCATATTTCTCCCATGTCTATACAGACCGCGCTATCTCCCACAGCCTCCCTTTCAATTAAATCACATTAAATATGCCGGTTACCCTGACTAACATCCATGAGCATGCACTAATGCATGGCTGCACCCCCGGGAATATGTCTTCCGGTCTGATGGCAGTCCGTAGTGACCCAAAAACCCTCTTGACATCAACCAGAAGTTTTGTCATTTTCCGGGAAGTCCTCATTTCTGTCTATGTTCCTTTGAATGACTAAACAGATGTTATGTCCAAGCCGGGTCTCTGTGTCCTTAATATATCGCTAAAGCACTACCTATTAAAATGGTTTTAATCCAGCCCTGCTGTAGGTTTCTCTCCGAGGATGGAGGAGATGCCCTCGTGTGAGCTGGCTGGCTGAATTTTCTCTTCTTTTTCATCTTGTTGTCTACAGTTAGATGTTTTGTTCATAGTCCCAGAGCTTTCTGGTGTTCAGTGAAAAAACAGAAATATCTGGCAGTATTTCAAAGCACAGAGGAAAATTCTTCGATTTTTCTCCTGGAACAGATGATGTGTTGCTGCAGTCTGTGTTTTGGAAAAAGCCTGCGAGGGCGTATGGAAAACAAGACCATCTTTGCTCCTTTGAAAAGAAATAGTTTGATTTATACTTTCGTATACAGCAGTTATCTTCAGATGGCTTTGCTAAAGGACCCAAAATTTACATTCGTTATTCGTTTCAGGTCATTTTCAGGTCTTAAATGTAGTCGAAACAGTGTTTATTTCAAATTGTGAGAAGCGAGAATGTGGCAAATTGTCATTTAGGCAGAATTGTGATTTGTGACTCGGTTTGGTGCAGGAAAATTTGACTTGCATTATAAGTGAGCTTCTAAAAATGGAATTTGTTCCTGTCACAGTTACCTTTGCAAACTCTTATAATAAAAAATAAAGGTGCTTAAAAAGTTCTTCACAGCGATTCCATTGAATAATCATTTTTTGGTTCCACGAAGAAACAGAAAGGTTGGGATGTTAAAGGTACCATATGGAACCAAAAGGTTCTTCTATGGCATCAAAAACACTTTTGAAACACTATGTTTTTTATTCCTATTTAAAAACTAACGCCATCTTTTCTCGGCCTTTCAATTCAATTCAATTTTATTTATATAGCGCTTTTCACAATGTGCATTGTTCCAAAGCAGCTTTACAGGAGAAAATAAGAAAAACACAAAAGAGGTAACACACAGTGCATGGTGTTCATATAACAAGTTAAATAGTAAATAATATCTTATAAATGCAGTCTCTCGTGGTTTATTTAGCATATTTTGCATTAAGTGAATGCTTGGCTGTAAAGATGTGTCTTTAATCTAGATTTAAATTGGGCGAGTGTGTCTGATCCTCGAGTATCGTCGGGAAGGCTTTTCCAGAGTTTAGGTGCTACGTATGAGAAAGCTCGACCCCTTTTGGTGGATTTAGTTATTCAAAAGTCCTGAGTTTTGAGACCTTGGGAGAGCGTGATGGGTTGTAGTGTGATAGAAGCTCTGTTAGGTAGTTAGGGGTTAAACCCTTTAAAGCTTTATAAGTGATTAAAAGAACTTTAAAGTCAATATGATACTTAATGTGTAGCCAGTGAAGGGCTGATAACATTGGGGTTATGTGATGATATTTTCTGGACCCTTTCTGGGGTTTTTCTTGGAATCCCATTTTGTTACAGTTTGGTCCACTTTGTTTTTAAATGTTATTAATAAATATTGTGGAAATTATTGTTGAGAAAACTGCATTATGTAATTCTGACATTGTGTCATTTAGTTGTGTGGTTTTGAGTTTGCCCTGCTGGTGTTTGGCATGGCAGTGACGTTGTGCGATTCGCCTGTTGTGAGGTTGTGTTTGGAAGATAATGAAGTCTGGTTCTTGTCATCACCTTGCTAACAGCTTTCTTTAAAAACCACAGGGACATTTTGATACGTCTGGATCCGTGAATCTGCCTTTCTGTCAAACACACACATGCGAGCTGCTCTACCCAGACAGGCAATGAACCTCCTACGCTTTGTCTCACAAACAGACCTAACACACACACACACACACACTGTGAGAAAATACCTCTAACACACACACTTGTTCTGCTTGTGTTAATTGGCTTTATTTAACTTCAAATAAACTTGATATATTTAGTACGTCTGGATCACACGTGTGTGTTTGTTGCTATGTTTATTATGGAGGGAACACTTGTCAGTTTCAGGATCTGGTATCTGATCTTTATTTGGGTTGCTGGGTTAAAAATCCGTTTTTGAATGATAGAATATGATGTGTCACGACATCCGTATCTGATCACTACAGATGTATCTAATTAAACGACTATTTTCTTTCACGCGGAACACCACACCTTGTTTGCAATAGACCATTCCCCTTTGACTCTTTCTCATTTTCTGGCATTTATGACACAACACTATCTCGCCATAGTTGAATTTTTCCGATGTTTTCCGTGTTATACAGTAGTGGGCGCAGTTATGCATCTTCAGATCCAAAAACATAAATATAGTCTGTTATGATCATTGTTCTCAGATCTGGGTGAATGTTTTGACGAAAAGCATCATTTGCACTGCTGTTTGTACAAATTGGTGTATTTTTGAACAGGCAAAATTAAAATATAGAAAAATTTAAATTGTACGTTTTTGCAGTTTCTCAATATATGGACATATAATGAAATACAAAAATCATTTTTGAAAGCATAAATGTTTCATTTGATATACGTTCATTTTGTAATAACTCACTATTGTTTTTTGTTACTTCATCTTATCAAAATAGTTGAAGATGTTAAGCAACAACGAAGAAAAATATTCTGGATGCCATACGTGTTGTGAAAGTAATGAAAAAATCTGGCAACTTTAAAAAAAAAGATGGCGTGGAAAGAGTTAAAGATTAAAGGAACGGTTCACTCAAGTTGTGACAATTCTGTCATTATCTGCTTGCCCTCATGTTGTATTTATTCTGTAAGATTTATTTCGTGCTGAATAATGATGAAAGTGTATACAGACTGGGGCTTTTGAGCTGCAACACACACACACCATTACAGTAAATGGATGGATGCTGTGAAGGGCAGGATGTAGATAATTGGCGTCTCGTTAATATTTGATTTCTGAGATTATACCAATGATATCACTTTCTTCCACTCGTATTGTTCTTTTCTAGGTCAGACAGAAGGAACACAACTACTGAAGAGAAAGCTAAATAATCTCCCAATGTACACATGCTTGCGTTCTCACTCTCTCTCTCTCTCTCTCTCTCTCTCTCTCTCTCTCTCTCTCCGTCTCTCTCCGTCTCTCTCTCTCTCTCTCTCTCTCTCTCTCTCTCTCTCTCTCTCTCTCTCTCTCTCTGTCTCTCTCTCTGTCTCTCTCTCTCTCTCTCTCTGTCTCTCTCTGTCTCTCTCCGTCTCTCTCTCTCCGTCTCTCTCTCTCCGTCTCTCTCTCTCTCTCTCTCTCTATATATATATATATATATATATATATATATATATATATATCTTTCTCTGTCTTTCTCTTTCGCTCTCTCTCTCTCTCTCTCTCTCTCTCTCTCTCTCTCTCTCTATAGATATATATACATATCTCTCTTTCTCTGTCTCTCTCTTTCGCTCTCTCTCTCTCTCTCTCTCTCTCTCTCTCTCTCTATCTATTTAACTATAGATTTGTGGACATAAGTGTCTCCAGAAGTAAAGGTAAATATGACAGAACCCACCTCTGGGGATATTCGCTTAGTTGTAAAAACAGTTTGTACTTAAAATATTTGGTCCTTGTAATAAAGCAAAAGACTGTCTTTTAGGGATAAAGCTCATATAGGTGAATATTTATATATTTGGTGTGACATTATTGACACAGTTTTGTGAGGTTGTGTGTGTGTAATGCAGCTGAATGAGCTGGTTTGTGGTAAATTGTGTGACATTATAGGACGGTTCGTCGAGCCTGTTATAGGACGGTTCGTCGAGCCTGGACTTCCAATCTGTGTCTCATATTGGCTAAAGTGAGTTTATATTACCTCAGAGAGAACGACACTCTCTCTCTCTCTGTCTCTCGAGCTCACTCACTTGCTTTCGCTCCTCTTTTCTCTCCATCTCGGCGACTTCTGTGGTTGCGAGGTTCCCGAGGCAGTTCTGCTGGTGTTCTGAATATATTACATGTCCTCTCACTCTATCACAATGAACTAAAGGATTTTATGAATCCTACAGGCTAACACACTGAATTATTAATGTTGCACATGTGTTCACACACACACACTGAAGCCCAGACTGTATGGTGTTTGTTATCTGGCAGAATCTTACTATGAAACCTTAAGCTGAAGTATGTGTGCATTAAATTATATCAATTGAAAATTAGTCTTTAGCCAGATTTTTTATATGTTTATATAAACAATACATTGCAAGTATTATGTAATTGAGAGCAAAAATATATACCCTTGACAACCAGTCTTATGGGTAAGTTTTTCAAAATTAAGATTTTTACATCATCTGAAAGCCGAATAATGGAGGTTTTTTTTACATATGGGTTGTTAGGATAGGACAATATCTGCTGGAGATACAACAGTTTTAAACTCTAGAATCAAAGGGTACAAAGAATCTAAATATTGAGAAAATTGCCATTGAAGTTATTAACCAGAAGCGCTGTAGCAGGCCATCCACTCACAAAAATAAAGTTTTTATTTATTTTGGGTTGGAAATTTACAAAATATTTTAATGGAACATGATCTTTACTTAATATCCTAATGATTTTTGGCATAAAAGAAAAAAAATCATTTTGACCCGCACAATGTATTTTTGGCATTTACTCAAAATGTTCCCGAGCTACTTAAGACTGGTTTTGTGATCCAGGGTCACATATGATTCTGTAATAATGTACAATTATTTAAGCATCGTGATCATTTACAAAAGAATCATAAACCAAAAAAGCGCCTTGCGCAGTTGTGTACATGATATTATTTTTCACTAGTGTTTTGCAATACCATATAAACCCCGATGACCGTACAGTATCTCAAATTTTTATTTTTAAGCGGCATCAGCATTCCCTGCAGAGCAAAGTCGTGTTGTTTGTGAGGAATTTGTGCTCAACAATGAAGTGTTTTTCTCTTGTTTAGTTATTCTGACCACAGCCGTTTTGTAATTTTTTATTCCAGACACCGAAGGCCTCAATTTACGGTTAGGTGGAAAGTTTTAATGTTGGGCTGTCGCTGAGGTCTGAGGGTCAGGATTTTATTTCGTTTTTGGTTCGTCTGTCATTCCGAATGTGATCTGTGTTTGCCGTATACATGTCGTATGGATGTGACCTTCTGATTGATCTTGAGCTTCAGTTGCGTTCTCACGTGTACACAAACACACACAGAATGAATCATTAAAATCACATTTGTGACTTATTTTTGTGGGTTTGCAGGTGTGATCTACACCACCGATCTGTTAGATCGAGAGACGCAGGACTCCTATTGGCTGACGGTGTACGCCACAGATCTGGGCGTGGTTCCTCAGTCGGCGGCGCTGCAGGTGTACATACAGGTAAATATGAGCGTGTATTTGTTTCTTTTCTGATGTAAGTAAAGTGTCTGTTGTAATTAAACTCCCAGACTATAAAGTTTGCATGTGTGTGTTTGAACAGGTCGAAGATGTTAATGATAACGCCCCCATCACATCCGAACCAATGTATCACGCCACCATACCGGAAAACTCCCCGAAGGACCAATCCGTCATTCAGATTCATGCGCAAGACCCCGACGCCACGGAAACCGAGCCCCGCCTTTCGTTCCGCATCTCCAGCGGCAACCCGCAGAACTTCTTCAGCATCAACCCTCGCACCGGTTAGTGTCTCGTTCATCAAACCGCATCTCACGTGACAGAAATAGAAAACTAAAATGTTTTACGCGGTGCTGAATGGTTGTATTTATTTAAAACTTGTATTTTCTCCCAAAGGAAAAAAAAACGATAGTTGTAAAAATGTTTGTATTTTTACTGGTGTAAGCAAAAACGAAGTCTCCGCAGTCCAGATAAAGCTAATTCTTCGGTATTTAAATTCAAGCATTTAAATATGTATGTGCATCTGGGTTGTGCGAGTTCTTAAGTCAACCGCATTATGACATCATCGCTCGAGCACTCTGTAAATCCAGGGCGCTGATTGGCCGGCGCAGCATCCTTTGATTGACATATTAATTTCATTGCCACAGGCCCTTCCTGCAGCCACATACCCCACAGTGCATGTCAGCAAGAAGCTCAGACACTAATTAAAAACTTTATAAAGGTCAGAGAAGGTCAGTCTGTCAGACAGACAACAGGCAGTGAGAGGGAGAGAGAGAGATCAGAAAGTGTTGCATGGTTAGATATGAGGTGCCTGTTTCCATGACGCAGAGAACTGTATTTTATGAAAAACTGAAAGCGCATCAGTTTGTTCCTGTCTTTTGTCTGTCTTTGCGTGTGTGGTGGAAACCTTTTTCATCTTTGCAGTTACAGATAAATCACAGGCCACCGTCTGTAGATCCTTCTGGAAAACAGTCCAGTTAAATGCATCGTTATCGAACGTATAAATCACTGACCAATACACACATACATACAGTAAATGTACACAGAGATATCATACAACATCTTTCTACATGTCTGTCCATCTGTCCATCTCTGTATTTTGTCTTTCTGTCTATTTGTTTGTTTATGGTGTCCCCAAAGGAAGCTGTCTGTCTTTACGGCTGTCTCCATTTACCTGTCTTTCCATCTTTCTGTGAGTGTCTGTGTGTACGTGCATCTGTCTGTCAGTCTGTATTCCTGTTTCATTTGGTCTGTCTGTCTCTCTGTCTTTCTATCTTTTTGTCTGTCTATTTGTTTTTGTATTTTCATGTCCAAATATAGGAAGCTGTCTGTCTTTACATCTGTCTCCATTTATCTGTCTTTCCATCTTTCTGTGTGTGTGTGTGTGTTTGTTTGTTTGTGCACGTGTGTACGTGCGTCTGTCTGTCTGTATTTCTCTTCATTTGATCTGTCTGTCTCTCTGTCTTTCTCTCTATCTTTTTGTCTGTCTATTTGTTTTTCTGTCTGTCTTTCTATCTGTGTGCACTTAGCCGTCTTGCATCTTTCTAACTTTTTGTCTGTCTGTCTGTCTTTCTGTAATTTGATCTGTCTCTCTTTGCATCTGTCTGAAAACTATTTGTTTTCTACCTACCTGTCTGTCTATATATGTTTCTGTCTGTCTCAGTTTTTTTGTCTTTCTGTCCATTTGTATGTTTGTATTTTCATGTCCAAATATAGCAAGCTGTCTGTCTTTATGTCTGTCTCCATTTATCTGTCTTTCCATTTTTCTGTCTGTCTGTATTTTTTGTTTCATTTGATCTATCTGTCTCTGGTTATCTCACTGTCTTTATATCTTTTTGTCTGTTTTTCAGTTCTTTTTCTGTCATTTACAAATAGAATAAACATTACACATGCTATCTATCTACCTGTCTGTCTGTCTTTTTGACTTTCAGTTGTCTTTCCATCTGTCTGTCTGTATTTCTGCGTCATTTGGACTGTCTTTCTCTCCGTCTCTCTCATCTGTTTTTTGTCTGTCATGTACAAATAGGATAGATATAAAATATGCTGTCTACCTGTCTGTCTTTCTACCTGTCTCTAAATATATATATTTTCTGTCATATACACAAAGTAATCATAAAACACGTATGTCTCTCTGTGTCTGTCTGTCAGTCTTTCTGTATGTATTTCTGTCTGTCTCTCTCTGTCTCATAACTAAGTTTTAAGTCTGATTGTCGGTCTAAATATAACTGTTTCTTCCACGTTGTGCTCTATCGATCTATTCTTTGTATCATTTGATCTAAAGTAGTGTTGAACTCGGGTCTTACAAGATGTCTGAATGTTAATCAGACAGATCAAGGCCCGAATCACCCGATCACCTGCCAACGTCTAGACAAAGCTCTTCGGCCTCATTGCTTTTCATTGTGTGGGTGTGTGTGTGACAAAAATGATACGCAACCATATATCTGGCACACGCACACTGCCTCTCTGTTTGTTGAGCTGTTATTGGGAAACTTGTTTGTCTGTTTATGTATATAGATTGCATGAATTATTGATGCTGAGTCAAATATGCCAAGCACAGCGAGCAAGATGAAATTACTGCTCTCTGAAAAACAGGGTTATTTCAAGTATAGAGGAGTGTGCTTCTGGAGAACTGTCGAGAGATACCCCGAAGATGAATTTAGAGGTGAAGACAAGGGTCATTTCATTATTTTCCTTTTAAAGCAAAGTTAAAACATAGCGGATGTAGCCAAGATTATGTTTTTTCAAGTGTACTGTATAGACTGTTAAGGGAGGAATGCTATGCATTGCATTGCAAATGTCAACCTTGTTATTTGCGTTTAGTTAATGAAAGCTTCATGCTGTCTCGTAGGTTTTTGCATGCCGCCAAGAAATGTTTACGTATTGACACATTTCTCAGAAAAACACAGCATGTATGTGTTGGTATCATCACCGTGGACGGTGGCAGATGTTATGAGGATATTATGATGATGCACTCCAGTGTTTGTGAAGGTGACTGCAACCAAAACATCTTTAGTTCTTCCACAAGAGTGCAGTTTGCACACGGTCCCTAGACGCAGCTTCACTTGTTGTGTCAACCCCCCTGACATCTTAAAGGGATAATTTGCATTATTACATTATTTTCTCACCCTCGTGTGAACTGCACACCCTCCCTAAACACTGTTTTGAAAGTCCTGTATTAAAATTCATTGCTTAAACATCGCAGCTTCCTGAACAAAATCCCTAAACTCTCCTGTGTTCTAAGCAGTTTATACACGCTCCCTAAACGTCACAGTCGGCTGAATAAACTTCCTAAGCCCCTAAGTACTTCAGAGCTCTTTATAGATGCTTCCTCAGCATCATTCTGCTCCTGATGATTGTGTTCTCATTCAAACATCCATGTACATGTATTTAGAAATATATGAATGAAAGAAAAAAGTATTGGGGGGTGGATAGATCAAATATTGCAAGGATGAAGGAATATATGGATTAAAGTAAAAAACATGGATGGATCGATGAAAGGATGCATAGATGGATGAAAGATTGCATTGTTGAATGGATGAAAGAAAGAATGCATGGATGAAAGATTACATTGTTTGATGGATGGATGAAAGAATGTGGATGAATAAATAAAATATGCATGATTGGTTGGTTGGTTGGTTGGTTGGTTGGTTGGTTGGTTGGTTGGTTGGTTGGATGGATGAATGCATAGATGGATGGATGAAAGATTCCATTGTTGGATGAATGAATGAATGAATGAATGAATGAATGAATGAATGAATGAATGAATGAATGAATGAACGAATGAACGAATGCATGGATGGATGAAAGCATGCATGGATGTAGGGATGAGGATAAATTAATAAAATATTGCATGGTTGGTTGGTTGGTTGGACTGATGGATGGATGAAAGAAAGAAAGCATGCATGAGGATGAATAAATAAAAGATTGCAAAATTTGAAGGTTAGATGGATGGATGGATGGATGGATGGATGAAAGTTTGCATTTTTGGATGGATGGATGGATGGATGGAAGAATGCATGGATTAAAGGGATGAGGGTGAGTAAATTAAAGATTGCATTCATGGATGGATGGATAAGAACGAATAAATAAAAAAAAGGATGGATGGATGAGAAGTAACTAATAAAAGATTGCATGGTTGGACGGATGAATAGATGGATGGATGAAGATAATAATGCATGGGTGGAGGGTTAAATAAATGGATGATGAAAAAGGGAATGCATAAATAGAGCGATGGATAAGTGAATGAATAGTTGGTTGGATAAACTAATGCATAGTTGGGAAGGATGAAGGATTGGATGGAAAAATGAAAGAATGCATAGCTGGGAAGGATGGATAGATGGATGTATGTAAAATGCATGAATGTGAGCGATGAATGGACGTATGGAAAGAGGGAGGGTTAAAAAAATAAAAGAATGCAAGGATGGAATGATGGATGGATAAAATGCATGAATGTAGAAAAGATTGGATGAAAAATGCAAGGATGGATGATGCTTTCAGCTTTAAAGTCTTAAAAACGTCTCATTCATCTCATCCTTTTTCATCTCTTGTTTCTCTCTCTCTCTCTCTCTCTCTCTCCCTCTCTCTCTCTCTTCTGCTTGTCTCAGCAGTAATTTGCACCTCTGAATCTCTGCAACTTTTACACATTCGCAGGTTTTTAACGCTCCTCATCACCTCCACCCCCCGTCCCTCCTCACCCTTTCTTATCCCCTGTCCTCTCCTCCCTCATTTCATCTTCCCATTCTCACCATCACAAGCCGTTCCGTATGCTTTTGTCTCTTTCTAGTTTTACCCTCTGCGTCTCCTCAACAGTGTCTCTCTCTCTCACATGATGAAAGACTTTAAGAATAGCTATTAAGAATAGCTGGCTCTGTCTATGCCTCGGCTCGAATAAGCGCTATACATCTGCTGCATGTAAACACTTGAGTTTGACTGTTCCCGAATCAGTGGTCCTGCCTTGGGATCAATGACTGGACTTCTCCGCATCCGCTGAGGCGGGTTCAGAATCGGTTGTTTAAATGACCGTCGTAATGATCGTCAAATCATTTTGATCATCCTCTATTATGGCCAATTTGCAGTAATAGAGCTGCTTCCAGAGTTTTATCAAAAGCTTCATTTCCATGAATTGTCTGTAGAGCAGTAACATCTCACGACGTCCTTTATCATCACGAGTAACAACTTTTATAAAGATGCACATTATACCTGTAATGTATCAGGTCTAAAACATTTCACAAGTGTGGTGCAGGGGCACATGGTTGGCCAACACATGGTCCCATCTCACATGCTTAAAGGGACAGTTCAACCAAAGCTAAAATTCTGCCAACATCTATTCATCTTCATGTTGTTCATAACCTGTATATGACTCTTTCTTATTGGTTTTAAACGTTCTTCAAAATATCTTCTTTTGTGTTCTTCAGACAATCGAAAGTCCTGCCGGCTTAAAATGACACAAGGATGAGTAAATAAAGAACAAAGTTTTATGTGGTGGTGATCTATCACTTTAAGGTGGATTATTTGCTTGCTGCTTCAGATGTGTTGTTATGCAGGAGCACGCTACAGTAAACAGATTTTTCACTGTAATATATGAGTGAGGTTTAGAAAAACATGCAGTTTAAAAACCAACATGAATTTCTCCCTCTGTTCCCTCCATGTGTCTCTCTACCAGATTGTGTCACTCTCTGTCACTTTAGGCCATCGTTGATTTAGAGATGCATCGTGTGTGAGCCTGTTTTGTGTTCTTTTGTTTGAGATCAACAAACACGGATTCTGTATGGGACAGTTTTCCACCTGCAGCCCTGCACACAAACGCAAAAATAGCGACTTTCGTTGTTATTTTTCTTCATAATGAGCTTCTTGGGAATGCATGACCTTCTGTGTTCAGCCCTTTAATGACCAAAGTTTATACAAACGTGTACAAACACACACACAAGGACAAATAATGCGACTTTCACCTGCGGTCGTGTGGCGATTAAAAAGATAACAATGGCAGTATGGCTCATTCAGATTTTTTATCAGAAGAGATAACTGGCCTGTGTAGGTATGTTGTCTGTATATTGTATACTGGCGGTGTCATTGCCATTTTAGTTAATTGCATGTAATCACTTGTCTTAATTAATATGCTAATTCCAATGAATGCAGCTGTTCATTACACACACACACACACACACAGATTGGCTCCGTACACAAAGACACCATCATTAGCAAATCTATTTCTGTTAGTTAAAATAAGGTTAGAAAGAGTTGTGAGTGTATATGTGGCTGTTGAATAATGCTTATGAAGAACTGTATGTACATTGTGTGTGTGTGTGTGTGTGTGTGTGTGTGTGTGTGTGTGTGTGTGTGTGTGTGTGTGTGTGTGTGTGTGTGTGTGCGCGCGTGTCAGCATCCAACGTTAGAGCTCTAATCCATCCGTTTTCCCGAAATGCTGACTTGGGTTCCCACACACATACACACAGCGGTTCTTGGGTCCAGAGCGGTAATTGTGTAACGGATCCTTTGGTTACTATGACGATAGGATCAGAAGTCCATAGATGTTACAACCCGAGCCCGATGGAACCAGTAAACTATTCATGAATGTCTGATGGGGCCTCAAATGGACTGTGTGTGTGTGTGTGTGTGTGTGTGTGTGTGTGTGTGTGTTACAGGTATGATGTCATAGACGGAGACAAACTTTTTGTCTTTTTTGTTTGCCCCCGTCACCCCTCCTCTCGCTCCTATTTGTCTTTTGTTTTGCCCTTCCGTGTTTTGTTTCTCACAGTCTGAGTGCCCCGCGCCGTTGAGACTTGATTCAAAGCCCTCTCTTTTACATTCTGTTCTGTTTTAGCCAATCCTCTGAGGCATACGTGTCATGTGACTGATTCAAACGTTTAGCAGAAATTATATTTCGTGTGTGTTACCAAAAAATAGTAATGTTGCTTATAGATATATAATGTTTTTTTAAAAACCTTTAGATGGTTTCATCTTAACAACATAAACAAACGTTACTGCACATGCGCACTTTTGTGACCCCAGCTGGACTTCATGTACACTTTCACAAACAATAGAGCGCGTGTAGATTATTTCTGTTACAAACAAAAGAAACCGATAACAACCGTTACTTGGCTAAATGCGTCCGAACTACAGGACCCATTCAACAAATGTTTTATTTAATAAAATGAACATTCAACAAATCGTTTATTTAACACAATTATTATACGGTAAAACAATAATACAAATGAATATTAATTTAAATTAAATATAAATGGTTATATTATTAGACACTAGCCAAACACAAACCGGAAGTTAACTGGGGGTCAGGTGTACACGCTTCCTATGTTCATTTTATAGACGGTTTCAAAGCATTAACAAACGTTACTGCGCATGCACGCTTTTGAAGCCCGAATTTAACTTCCTGTACACATCTGCAAAGAATAAGAGTCCCTGGGGATTATTTCTGAAAACAAACAAAAGATATAACAAGTAAATGACGTTAGCTAGCAAGTAAAAAGTATGTCTGGCCAGTATTATTGGAGCCGTTACTCGGCTAAACTTAAATGCGAAAAAGTTACACAACCCATTCAACAAATTGTGTATTTAATAAAGTTGACATAGAATAAAATTCAACAAATTGTTAATTTAATTATTGTTCCATAAAATGTGAATATAAATTAATAATAATATAAATAAAATATAAATAGTTTGAAAGATCAACAAACCAAACGGAAGATAACTTCGGGCCAGGCTTGTGCGTTCAGTGAAACTCTCTATAAATATTTGGTATTTCAATTACCGTGTGGTTGAGTCAACAGATATTTATAAATGTGTTTTTTTTTTGCAGGTCTGATTAGCACAACCTCTCGGAAGTTGGATCGCGAACAGCAGGCAGAGCACGTCCTGGAGGTGAGAGACACACATGTGTGAGGGGAGATCTGTCGCATGTGTTCATTTGTGTCACCACCAGATTACAGATCAATGTCATGGGCGTTGAGAAAACACAGATAATTTTCACTTCACATAAACTCTGGAATGTGTTGAATCCTTTAGATCCTGTCACGTGTCTGCTTGAAATTCATGCGTGCGAAATAAGTTTTGAGTGTTTCTGAGTAGGTGTTTGGCATGTTTGTGATAATTAGATTTCGCGTTTTAAGAAGAAACTTGTCCTTGTGTAACTGGCCTTGTTACCTATTCACCGTGCGATCCCTTGACACCCAAACATTTCACACCTCTCTCATTTTCTACCACCTCCCTGCTTTTTTCATTTATTGCCCCTCGTCTATTTTTTCTCTCTCTCATTTTCTCCACTTAGCCTTCTCATCTGTTATGTTATCGTATTATTTCTCTTTCTCCCAGACAGACGGATTGAATTTGTACAGGCGTGGTGCATCAGTCTGTAGCTGCTAAAGGAAATGAATCAAATGAATTGAATTAATCGTTCTGTTGTTCCTCTTGAGATGGATGGCACACACCGTGTCTTTTTAATAATATCATTTAAATATTCCTTCGTAGTTTGTCGCAGTCCCCCGATTGGCCCCCGGCCACGTGCTCCCGAGCTGATTGGTGGACGATCGATGGGCTTGTTTACTAATGAAAATAGAAATGGATAAAATGTCAGAAAGAGGAAATGAAAGAGAGAAATGAATATGACGCATAACTCCGTTCTACAGAGAGAAAATAATGCCGAAAATGACTTTTCTTTTGTCGATCCATAACGTGCATACTGTAAAGCAAGCATTTGCTATTTTTAACGCTAAGTATTGGTAACTTTTTCATTGCTTTCAACTTTTTTCACAGGAATTGATCAAAAGAAATTGTGCGATTATTTCACGTCATCGATTTGCTTGTGTGTGTGCAGGTAACTGTGTCGGATGGCGGTTCCTCTCCCAGACACACCATCGTGTGGGTCGTGATTCAAGTTTTGGATGTCAACGATAACAAACCCACATTTCCCGAGAAGGTGTATCAGGTGCGATTACCCGAGCGCACCCGTAAGCAGCGAGGCGCTGCCATATATCGCGTGTTTGCCTACGACCTGGACCAGGGCGCCAACGCCGACCTCTCGTACAGCATCGTCGACGGCAACGAGGACGGCAAGTTCATCATCGATGCCAAAACTGGAGTCGTTTCATCACCCAAAAAACAGTTCACAGCTGGAACCTATGACATTCTCACCGTGAGTCACCTTTGACCTATGGTTAGGAATAATGAATAAGCCATATGTGAGA
>NC_136782.1:20231302-20238802 GCF_947034865.1 Barbatula barbatula
AACCCCTGCGGTACACGTTGTTGAACGCCGGCGGAAAATTCCGCATCAGACCGACTTCCGGCGCCATCGAGACCGTTGGACTCCCACTTGACAGAGAGGAGAAAGAGGAGTACGGATTGCTTGTGCAGGCAGGGCGTGAGGAAGACCGCCTTCGTGTCGCAAGGGCACTGGTTAAAGTTCGAGTCACGGATGTAAATGACAACGCTCCGGTTTTCGTTGGCTTGCCATATTATGCTGCGGTGCAAGTCGAAGCAACTCCAGGTACGGCGATATTTCGAGTCACCGCAGTTGACCGTGACAAAGGGGAAAACGGAGAGGTCAACTACTTTCTCCAGGATGAGCTTGGACATTTTGAGATGGATCGTGTAAGCGGTGAACTTCGCTTGAGGAGAGCTTTTGAAGCGGATCTCTCCAGTGTGGAATATCAAGTTTTGGTGTTTGCACGTGACATGGGCACGCCGTCTCTTTCCTCTACAGTCACGTTTCCAGTTACGGTGGTAAACCGAGCTATGCCAGTGTTTGACCGACCCTTCTACTCCGTAAAAGTGAGTGAAGATGTACCAGTATGGACTCCTATTCTGGGCATAAATGCCAGCAGCCCTGAAGGCCAAAGTGTCCTCTATACGATCACCCACGGCGACCCGGGCACGCTCTTCTCCATCGGATTTGACACAGGGGTCATCAGCGTCATAGCGGCCCTTGACTACGAGACCAGCACAGCACACCATCTCATTGTCAGAGCCACCGACTGCCTCACAGGCGCTCGTGCCGAAGTCGATGTAGAAGTCACCATTTTAGACGTCAATGATAATCCTCCCGTGTTTGAACAGGCATCATACAAAGCTGTAATTTCTGAATCTGTAATGATTGGAACCGCAGCCCTGCAGGTGCTCGCAACAGACGGCGACTCAGAAAAAAACGCAGCTGTGCGATATCAAATCATACCTGACCGAAACAACAGCACTGAGCACTTTCACATTGACAGCAGCAGCGGGTTAATTCTGACTGCCCGCTCTCTAGACCACGAAACCATCCAGCGTTACGTTTTCCTCGTCAAGGCGACAGATAATGGCTTTCCGCCTCTGAGCAGCGAAGTGTGGGTCACTGTAGATGTCACAGACACAAATGACAATGCACCTGTGTTTAACCAACTCCTTTATGAGGCCTCTGTGAATGAATTGGCACCCAAAGGGCACTTTGTCACCTGCGTGCAAGCATCTGACGCAGACCGTTCCGATGCTGAGCGTTTGCAGTACGGCCTCGTATCTGGAAATGAGAAAATGCTGTTTCAGCTGCACGTGTCCTCGGGCGTCCTCACCCTGAGTGGGCAGCGGCGCACGCAACGCATGCCCTCCGCCGTCACCCTGAACGTGAGCGTCTCGGATGGAGTGTTTACAAGCACGGCCCAAGTGCACGTTCAAGTGGAAAGAGCCAATCTGCATGCCCCGCAGTTCACACAGGGATTGTATGAAGCAGACGTGAGGGAGAACGCACCAGCGGGCTCGAAGGTTATCGCGATCAGGGCGCAGGATGCAGATCCAGGTCCGTATGGAGATGTGAGGTACATTGTGCTTTCAGATGCAGCTCGGGATTTGTTCAGCATTGACGGAAGCGGACAAATCACGACTTTGGAGAAACTTGACCGTGAAGAGAGGGATGATATAGTGCTGTCTGTCGCAGCTGTGGATGCGGGCGGGCGCTCTGGATATTGCAGCGTGCGAGTCACTATATTGGATGAGAATGACAACACGCCGCTGTTTGGAGCCTCGGAGTACCACGCTAGCGTACGGGCTGATGTTGAATTGGGTACGCTCGTGACCCAAGTGCAGGCTTGGGATGAAGATCAGGGCGCAAATGGACAAGTGAGTTACAGTCTGTACAGCGAGGCCAGTCTGCAAGTAACTGAGCTTTTAGATATCGACCCAGACAGTGGTTGGGTTGTCACAAAGGGCAATTTTGCACTCCTACGTGGATCAGTGCTGTCCTTTTTTGTTAAAGCCTCTGATGGGGGTGCACCCGTCAAACATTCCCTTGTGTCTGTCTACATACATGTCCTGTCAGCCGACACCCACATCCCTGCCTTCAGCCAGCCCCAATTCTCATTTACTGTGCCCGAAGACACGCCTATCGGTTCTCCGATTGGGGCTGTGCATCTACACACCTCCATAAGCCACGCCTCCCTACCTGTTAGTTTCTCAGCCGTGATTGGACAGACCCTAGCAAGTAACAGTGATGCAGTGTTCGTGGTGGATAAAGAAAGTGGCATGATCAAACTAGACAAAGTTCTGGATCGAGAGCTGACCCCCGTCTTTCATTTTAAAGTGCTTGCAGCCTTGCAACAAGGACGGTTGGATGCCGTGTCTGCCGTTGATGTAGAGGTCAAAGTTCAGGACATCAATGACAACAAACCTGCATTCGAGTCGGATGCTTATGAAACATCTGTCACGGAGGGTCTTTCCCCTGGGACTCGGATTCTGCAAGTACGAGCTTCGGATCCTGATTGGGCGGCTAACGGTCAGGTGACCTACAGTCTTGCGCCGCCCGGGTTGCTGGGTGGCTCTATGGGTGAGGATATAGAGGAACATGGAGCCTACTTTACCATTGACAGCAGCTCTGGTTGGATTTCAACGCTGAAGGGGCTGGACCATGAACAGAGCCCCGCCCACAGTCTAACGGTCTGGGCGTTTGACCTCGGTGACCCTGCCAGCCAGTCGTCTTCGACAACTGTAACCATAGCAGTGAGCGATTCTAACGACAATGTCCCACAGTTCCTACAGCCCCGTTACTATGGCAGTGTTCGGGAGAGCGATGTACCGGGTGAAGTGGTGGCGGTATTGAACACACGTGACAACGACAGCTCACCTGGAAACCGACAAGTCACCTATCATATCACAGGTAAGAACCACAAATTGTGTGAGTAAGTGGATATGTGTTGTAAAAGTACGGTTTTGTTACTTCAGAGACTTATTGTTATTTCTAGTAAAAGTATATAAAAACCATTCAAATTTAATCAATGTATAAGATAGAAAGATATTTGCTATAGATCTGTCCTCAGAAGATGTACATTGAATATAAGTGTATAAAGTCTCACAGAAATAAACGATTTTTCTACATTTTTAGCATGTTAGCACAGTATTTTTGTTTCAATTTTAGATCTTAATATCGTAGTTCTAAAACAAGTTTATGCTTAAATCTGCCAATGGGGTAAGACATTTTTAACCCCAATTTAGTTTTAAGCATAAAGAGAATCACGTTTCATTTTTATATTTGTTTAGATAAACAAGACTAATTTGAGAATTTTTTGCATTTATATGAGAAAACAAGATAAAAACATTGTAAATTGCTAGTTTACCAAGAAATAAAACTTATTTTTCATGAGGTTCAAAACCTGATTTACCATAAATGTATCAGTGGTTTTGTGTACAATGGATGTCGATAGAACGCATTTTTCAAAATATTAATAAATAATAATAAAAAATTGTGTTCTGCCAAATAAAGACACTCACACAGGTTTTAAATGACATTAAGAGTGAGTGTTAATTATGAACACATTTTTTTTTGTAACCTATCCTTTTAAAAAAAAGTGCAGAAATGTTCCATTTCCGTTCGACTATATAAAGAAAAAAGCAATTTATTATTTTGCAATGTAGGCAAGAAACTAAGGAGGATCTTTTCTGTTCTGTGCATATAGAGAAGTTGAGAAAGATTTACTGAGTCTGGTGTGAGAGAGAATGTCTGGCTTGCACAAACCCCACTGAACACATTTGGGATGAATTGACCGCGAGCGAGACCTCCTCACCCAGCATCAGTACCGGCCTCACTGGTGCTCTTGTGTTTGATTTAGAGCAAATTCACATCGCCATAGTAAAAAGCCTTCCAGAACAGAGCAGCACAGCTTTTATAGGATTTAAAATGAAGACCTGCATTCTCTCGCACCTGCATCCCTCCCGTCGCCATTATGTAGCTATTATATATCTGTGTGCTGAAAATGTAAATGTGACCTGATTTTACGAAGCAAGCGAGAATTAATGTTGAACGTTATTATGGCATGTCAGAAGTCCACGGTAATTAAGCCTCGTTCATTCTTTCCTCATAATGGATTTCTCACTTTAGAGCTGCTCGCTGGGTTTTGAGGGCAGAAGGGTTTATTCAAACTGTGATGCATGCGGGTTACAATGTGTCCAAACCGGGCATGAAAGGTGTGATGCGACACGACAAAAGACACGCATTAGAATCCATTATCATTTGTCAAATGTGTTCGTGTTGCGACAAACCAATTAAGGACAAGCGGACTGTCATGTCGCGTTCGTTGGAGACACGGTGTTATACCTGCGGAGATCTGTGATGTTCAAATGCGCCACGGCCCAGAAGAGCGATAATACTGTGACATTTCAGCAAGTGTGGGAGTTTAGGTGGAAAGCATCTTCAAAAGAGCAAAATATATTATTTTTATTAATATAGACTAATGCATGATCTTTCGAGGCGGTTTGGTGGGAAATTTGTTGAAACTGTTGAAGAAGAGTTGCATTTTCTCTTAAAATGAAGATGATCTGCGTGCCGGGTTTCGAGGGCATAAGCGTAACGTCACCGATTTGATTGAAACTGCGATGTAGGCGGGTTATACGTGCGGAGATCTGTGTGCAAATGTGCCACGACGCAGAAGAGCGATAATACTGTGACATTTCAACAAGTGGGAGTTTAGGTGGAAAGCATCTTTCAAAAGGGCAAAATATCACAGTGAATCTGCTTTTATATTCAAGCTGTGTCGAACACCTCGCCGACTGACATGAAACAGATTGCGCATACGTACAGGCCACACGCGTGATCACGTCCAGCACGCTTGTAAATTAGCTGCTCAGAAACTCATAACATTGAATTAGGAAGCTGTCTTGTTCTATAATTCATGGCTCTTCACACACACGCAAACTTTCTCTCTGGCTGGAACTGAATTTCGATTAAGCTCAACCTTTACTGCGGTCGTGATTTAGACCGCCCTGCCATCGGCAGGTGCAGTATTTTTAACAAGATTTACCTCAAACAGCACACAAACACACAACTCGGGTTGTTAGCTAAATTACAGGCCACACTGCGACATACAACACTTGAGATTTTCTCTCTTTCACTTTCTTATTCTCTCCTTCTCATGCTCTCTTTTTCTGTCTCTTCCTATCTTTATTCTTTGATTCATTCCAACAGTGTCCTTTTTTCACAAATGGAGTCTCTTTTTTGTGCATTTATGCATTTTGAAAGTTTAATTTATTTAGTATCTCATACAAATATTTTTAAGCACTTTTAATGCGATTTTATTTTTATAATTTAAGTGTTTGTTGTTTGTGGTTTTAAATGTGTGAAAATATGTTAAACAAAAACGGTAATACCACAAAGAAAGAAATTGACAAAAATGTTTGAAGAAGTTTAGAAGCTGTCTTCGTAAAACTAGTTAAATTTAAGATTTGGACTTATATTTATTATTATAAACTAATGCATGATCTTTTGACGTTCGAGGTGGTTTGGTGGGAAGTTTGTTGAAATAATTGAAGAAGTGTTGCATTTTCCCTTAAAATCAATATAATTTTGATCATTTTTGTTTGGTTTGGTGGTTTTGATATGCAATTTGTATTCAAATAAAAAATTGAGAAAAATATAGTGCAATTTTTTATATTTTAGGTATTTTTTTGTAATAGATTTTTGATGTGCTTAACTACTAAAGGTAAACAAGCTCTTCAAAATGTATTTATGTAATGTAGCGGAGTACAAAGTATGATCTACTGCGTGCTTTATTATGTAGTGAAGTACATTTTTAAAAAGACAAGAACTTATCATCATCACAATAAAAACAAACAATAAGGTGATATTAGAAATACGGTGCTAAAGGATCAAATAAGAAACTTTTATCATGACATTCGCACTCTCTCAGATCATTTAAATCCTCTAGTTCCTCAAAGACAAACACAAATGTCAAGCAGACTCTAATACTCTTCTCTCAGCCCAGCGGCACAAACCGGCTCATTGAGCTATACACAGACTCATAATACACACCTGAGGGAATGAAATTAATACGGACACACACATATACAGGACGATTTCATCTACATAAACGTTGTTATTCTCCATAAAAAATAGGAATTGTGGGTAATATCATCTTACTACTGTTTTTATGCGAGTAGTTCGAGTAGTTCAAAAGATGATTTGTGCATTTATTTAGAGCTTCTTTGATGAGGAAAGGATCATAAAGGAAATGTCTCGCACCAACGCTTTGTTTGATAAATAATTACTTTGCTACATTTCAGTCTTTTCATGTTATTGTGTCTCGAAGATAAAAGGTTACCGTACAAACGCTAATTGTCAGGTGTTAAACACATCACTTGCTTTTTATTGAGTTACTAGATATAATTGATATGGATCGTTTTTTGTTTTGATACATTTTTAGGTGTACATATAGTCCCAAAATGAGTTAACTCAAAAATCTTGTTTTTTTATTGTGTATTGTCCAATGAATATCTATCAAACTGCAGTTGGTTTGTTTTGATTGAAGCTATAATAACTAAACAATACAGCTAACACGAGAAAAACATGATAACATAATAAAAACATGATTTATGAATTCTTTTGTGTTAACTCATTTTGGAACCAAACTCTTCATGTCGCCAATAGTTTTTGTATTTCATAATAAAAGTCTGTCCAATTCGTAAATGTCCAAGTACATTCATGTTGTATAAGGAAGTTTTACGAAGCATAACTCGCCATCAGGAGAGTAGCTGGTGTGTGTTATCTGCTCCCAGCTGAGTTAAATGACGTTCTTTATTGGATAAACAAGGCCGTGTGTGTGTTTGTGTGTACTATGAGAGTACAGTAATTGGATGCTTGTCAAAGTGGCAGCTTTGATTATAGAGTAGTTTCCATTTCATCCCTCTCTCTCTCGCACGCTCGCTCGCTCCCTTTTCTGTTTTTTAGTGATAACCTTTGGTAATGAGTAGGGAAGAGTTGTGCGGTCGGTGCAGATTCACTCGTTTGATTCATCAGGGAGGTTATGTTATGTTATTGACCTAATTGACGGATCATTTAAATGACAATATAAAGAACTGATTATTATCATTTATACCAATGACCCCATCATCACTTACTACTAATGGAGATTATGAAGACATCCAGATGATACTCTGTGTGTGTGCGATCCCTTAAATCCTATACAGTAGAATGTGGAGAGACCATGTGACCCCACAAACTTAGTAATGCAATTTCAAGATTATTTATTGGCATGATTGTGTACTTCGAATATAGCCAAAGCGTTAAACATAAAACAATAGACGTACAATATCAGCAAACACGAAAGTGCTCCTGCAAGTGTGCTTTTGTAGACTACACTCATCCTTAAATAAATTGTTAGATGTGCTCCCATTTGTGCGTCACTCTGAATTAAAGCATCTATTACATGAATAAATGTTATTGTAAATGTATTGTATGTTTTGGCCACTGGTGTGTTACAGTCGGTGGTGGATT
>NC_136782.1:20243802-20309797 GCF_947034865.1 Barbatula barbatula
TCTCTTCTCTCTCTTTCTCTGTAGATGGCTAGTTACTCGTTGTCCGTAAGAGCGCTTGACAGTGGCACACCGGCCATGTCCTCAACCGTACAGGTCAACATCGACATCTCTGACGTCAATGACAACCCGCCCACTTTCACTCCAGCCAATCACACTGCTGTCATACAGGTACAGTTACTCCAGTCGAATCATCCAATCCCATCGAAGTACTGAATGAAATGAATAATAGTTGATCTAATCAACAGGAGAACAAACCTTCGGGAACGAGTGTCCTGCAACTGTCTGTGGTGGATAAAGATGCCAGCCACAATGGCCCTCCATTTCATTTCCGCATCCTATCGGGAAACAAGGGGGCGTGGTTTAGGCTGGACAGAGAGGGGCTGTTGACATCCAATCAGGTGTTTCGTAGGTCAGAGGGCACAGAATACATCATTCAAGTGCAGGTACAGATATTAAATTTGAACCAAATATTTCATTGACTCTTTCTGATCTCTGATTGGTCGGTTTGATTGACGCATGTTTTTTAGGCCAGCGACTCAGGTCGGCCAGCGATGTCGTCGATAGCGACGGTGTTGGTTCGTGTTATTGAGGAGAGCGTTCACAAACCTGCTGCGTTACCGTTGCACGTGCACATCGTAACCATGGAGGATGAGTTTCCGGGAGGCGTGATTGGTCAGATACACGCAACGGATCAGGATGCGTTTGATATACTCACTTATGGACATACACATCAACAGAGGAGCCTTTTCAAGGTATTTACTGGAAATAAATTCAGGATTTCCATTACAACATCAATATTTTCTTGAAAAGCAAAATGACACAGAATGGCAAGTATTTTTTTCTAGAATAAAAGGTGAGAAAATAATCTTTTCACCCTAGAGTTAATTGTTTTACTGCTGTATTAAAAACATAATTCAATATTTTCTTTCTTACCCTTTAATTTCTTTTGTTAAATATATAATTGTTTTTATGATTTGTCATTGTGTTTAAGTAAATGTATTTTGCTCAGAGTAATTATTGTTTTAATTTTAATTGTATTCATATTTTAAATGATCTTTTTTTGGTATATGCTTTTGTCGTTTTATAATATATTTGTTTATTTTTTATGTTGCTATATAAGATTAAATCATTTTTTATTATTATAATTTTAGTGCTTCAAACTTATTTCAGTTTATTTTTGAGGCAACATTTTAATATTTCCTTTAGTTACGTTTTTCCAATAATATATAACTAATAAAGTTTTAATTTTAGTAAACAAAAATGATTAGATTAGAATTAATTTTGATTAGAAATGATTTCTATATTTTTTCAGAAAATCTTGACAAAACTACTCAGCAAGATAATTTTTTCTTGAGTTTTTTTCCAAGAGTTCCTCTTTGGATGTGTGTCTTGGTACACTTTTTTCTCGCTTTCTCAACATCGATCCGTTTCTTTAAACAAAGTCAGAAAGAAATAGATGTGTGTGGCTTTCATATTCGTATGCACCTGAGTGTGCGTTTCTCACATTTTGTGATCTCTCCGTCTTCCAGGTGAGCCCTAGAGATGGTCGAATCATCGCTTTGAGCGGATTGGACGCAGGCCGCTACACTCTCAACGCCACTGTAACAGATGGCCGCTTCATGGTGAGCGTGCCCGTGAGCGTGCACGTGGAGCAGGCCTCAGCCGAGATGCTCCACGACGCCGTGACGATCCGTTTCGACCGCGTCTCCCCTCACGACTTTGTCTCTCGCCACCTCCCCTCGGTCAGACGTGTTCTTTCCAGCGTCATGGGAACGTCCCGTCCTGACGCCCTGCACGTGCTCAGCGTTCAGCCCGTCGAGTCCACCGGGCAGCTGGACCTGCTGGTCGCCGTGGAGACGACGGAAGGTGGAGGGTTCTACAAGGCGGCGTTCGTCACGCAGAAACTGAGTTCAGCCCGGCGTCAGCTGGATCAGGTTTTGAGGGTGTCTGCGGTTCTGGATAAAAACTGCTCGGGTTTGGACTGCAGGGAAGCCCAGTGCGAACAGACCATCACGCTGGACTCGCACAATCTGCTCACATACAGCTCAACCAAAACTAGTTTTGTGTCGCCAAAGTTTAACAGGAACACACGATGTGTGTGCAGCGGTGAGTTCACAGTGTTTAATGGGTTCTGTCATAATGAAATATGAATTATACAAAACTTTGCTTTACTTTGAAAGTTTAGACAGAATCTCAAACCCAAATTCTTATAGCACCTTATGAAATGTAGGTGCCACACTTGTCTTTTGGTTATATTATTTCACATGTCTTTTCCTGTTTTATATCAATCTACCCCTGTGTAAAGCGCCTTTTTGGAACAATGGCTGTTGTGAAAAGCCCTTTAGAAATAAAATAAAGTGAAACTGAATATGTTTATTTAATCTAGCCATACTTAAAGGAATAGTTCACCCAAAAAATGGTCCTGGTTGACCTTCCATAGTAGGAATAAAAAGGACTATGGTCAGGTCAATGGAGACCTTTTTGGGTGAACTATTCCTATAAAGAATTATATATATATGTATATCTCCCGAAGTGAGAGAAATTTGTTTTATGTATTAAAAAAAGTATTAACATTTTAAATAGGGTGCTTTTTTATTTATTTAGATGCAAATCTATAACATACAAAACTACAATAATGCTGTTTCTGTATGGAGGACCAAATAATGAAAAATATTAAGAGCTAAATCATTTTAAATAATAACTTATTACAAATTAAATAATTAAAACATGTTTAGAGGTTCGGAAAAATAGGAATAAATGTGGGAAAAATGAATTCAATATAATTAAATGAACTCAATATAACAATAAATAAAGATAATAGGGTAATAACAAACAAATGCAGGACTGTATTTAATTGAATACGATTTATATTTGTTGCACTTATTTGTAACTATTGTAGGTTAATTCCTACAGGGCTGTGAATTCAATGCTTAATGTTATTTCGTGTAATTATTCACAAAACAAATGGTGTTGAAATATTGTATAAGAAATCAAAACCTGACTTGTACGTAATGTCTTTAATAAGTCATTTTCATACTATTTGAGTAATTAACACTTGCCGTGATCATGCAGAGATATGCATTTGTCGCAAATTTGCACGTCCACAATATCCAAACCCAGTGATCATACAGCAATATTTCTCTCTTCCTCAGATGGGAGTTGTTCTGTCGGCTCTGAGGTGTGTGCAGAGATCATATGTCCTGGAGACATGCAGTGTGTTGGCACGGAGAGCAGCAGGGGGCCGTATGCGTGCCAGTGTCCCCCCGGCAAACTGGGAGAGTGCGCCGGTAAGTTTGGTCTTCTGTGTTCTGCATTCATTTTACGCTGTTTGTTCCCAACCCGGTGACTGAACTGTGTGTTTTTCAGGACACACGTCTCTGAGTTTCTCTGGCAACAGTTACATAAAGTACAGAGTTACAGATGGAGATAGAAACGGAGAGATGAAGTTATCCCTTCGGATCAGAACGCTGCAGAGCCGGGGAATCATCATGTACAGGCGCAGTGACCCCTGCACTGTGTTAAAGGTGCTTTTTTACGCTTTTCCATTTCCTTACACATACAAATGTACTTCCTGTAAACGTGAACCGATGTGAATGTCAATAAGCCCCTCCTCTTTATTTGATTGACAGATCGAAGAGGGAAAACTCTGGTTCCAGTTAGACTGCGGCAACAACCCCAGAAGCATCGGAATCTCCGGGCGAACCATCAACGACGGGGTCTGGCATCACGTGACCCTGGAGTTACGAGGAAACCTCAGCAGCCTGTCGCTGGACGACACGTACGTAGAGAGACGACTGGGTGCGCCCCAAATCAGACCGACAGGAGCAGACTTGTCTGTTTACTTCGGGGCGCAGGTGTCGCCCCCGGACGTGCGCAGCGTGACGGAAAGGAAGGGCCCGCGGGTCACCAACGGGTTTCAGGGCTGTCTGGACTCGGTGGTTCTGAACGATAATGAACTTCCGCTGCAGAACAAACGCAGCCCGTACGCGGAGGTGGTCGGATTGACGGATCTCAAGCTGGGGTGTGTTCTGTACCCTGACGCGTGTGCCGCCCAGCCCTGTCTCAACGGCGCCACCTGCGCCAGTCTGCCGTCTGGAGGTGAGCTTCTGAAACATCTCTTTTGTTCATTCAGAATCATTTCTCTTTATTTCTCTTTGTTACAATATCCCACCTCTTCTCATCAGATCTCCTTTTTATCTTTTATAAAACCTTCGTGTTTTTTCTTGTGTTCTCACACTTCGCATCTAGTTTTACATTTTGACCTCTCATTTGCGCCCCTTAAATCTCTTCTTATCTTTTCTTTCCATTCATTCCTTGTTTTGTCTCATTTGGTCTCGTCTTATGTTCTCATTCTTGTCATCTAGTCTCCTCTTTTGACTTCTCCTCTGGTCTAATCTTGTTTATCTTCTCCTTGTCTTCCAGTCTCTTCTTTTTAGTTTTAACTTCTCATCCAGTCTCATCACGTCCCATTTCTTTTCTTCTTGTTTGTCTTCTCCTTCTCATCTTCTGTCTCTTAAACACTTTCTCATCTGGTTTGCACTATTGACTTCTCATCTCTTCCCTTCTTTTGTCTCGGTTGGTCTCTTGATGTTTGTCTTGTCCTCTCATCTCGTGTCTTCTCATACCATCTAATCTTAAATTTTGACTTCTCATCTGGTGTCATCGCATCGCATCTCTTCTTATCTTTTCTTTTCTTATCCCGTCTTTGGTTTGTCTCATCTGGTCTCTCTTTTCTTGTCCATTCCTTCTCTTCTCTAGTTTTGATTTACCCATCTGGTCTCATCACATCCCTTCTCAGTTTATTTAATATCTCGTCTAGTCTCTTTTCTTTTTTCTTTCCCTTCTCTGCATGTCCTCTCATCTAGTCCCCATTTCTGACTTCTCATCTGGTCTCATCACATCTCATCTTTTCACCTTCTCGTGTAGTTTCATTTGGACTCGTCATGTTTGTCTTGTCTCTCCTTTTCTCTTTCTACTCTTCCCTTTTCTTCCTCTCTTTTTGACATTTGCGCTCTCTGAATGCTTTGGATAAACGGATCATCTGTGTTTTGGGAGTTGTGGTTTTCCGCCACACGTTTCTAAAGGTCGTTTGCGCAGGAGCGTCTGCCAGACGCTTGTTTGTTTGTTTTGTGGGTAGCACCGCTAAAAGCAGCGCTCTGTTTTCTCAGTGACATTTTCCATGCGATTTCCCAGCGGCGTGAGCGTGGCGTGTAGTCATTTTGCATTACATGAAGTAAGTGGGTCTGTCTTGTGTGTCTTAGGTTTCTCCTGCAGTTGCAGCGGTCTTTACACAGGAGGGCGCTGTGAGACCGAGAGCAGCGTGTGTGCACCAAACCCGTGTCAGAACGGAGGCGTCTGCAAACCCATCGGAAATGCTTTCGTCTGCAGCTGCAAGAGAGGATACACAGGAGCAACGTCAGTTCATACATTTTTCATTAAGTGCTTTTATTCGTAACATCTTTACATTTGTACCATTGTGAAAAAGCACTGAATCAGCACGGCGTGACAGTTCTCATACATATTTATTCTTGTTTTACATTTGTATGCACTTGTGCTGGCCTTGCATTTGTGAATTGCATTATTTTAGAGGCTGTAGTACAATCTGTGTCCACACGGTGGCAGTAGCAGTCTATTGCTTTATATACAGAGGTGTTTTCATATTCTCTCTCTTTGTGGATTATATTTTTACAGACTTATGCTAATGTGATTCATTATAGACCACAGAAAGAAACTCTTCTGTTTGTTTTGATATGCAAACATCATACGTCTTGAAATCCTTTCATGCAACTTAAGTGTTTAGTCACAGCCTTACCGTCTTTTTTAAAACGTGTTTAAGTACAAAATTGAATTATTGAAAATATTATATAATATCATATAAACAGAGACAATGAAGAGTGGCACCAGAATTTCTCTGTTGAGGAGAACTAGGACGGATGAGGATTAGAAGCTAACGTGCGAGTTAGAAGACTTTGAATATAGTCTCAGTATTATTTGCTTTTTAAAACAAACAAAAGTGGGAAGGATCGTCTTCAAAAATCACATTTTTTCATTTGGAAAACAAAGATGAGGATGAATTTTTCATCATTTTAAATTCTTAAATGCGCAGTGTATTGTAACGATTACATCCAAACACGTTAAGTTGAAATCCTTCATTTTTCTATAAATATTATATTATTTATTTTATTTGCATATTTTTGTTGGTGTTAAAAAGATTTCAAATATCACTTTTTAAGCAAGCACATACAAATCTTTGTTGAAAATCACATCATCTCAGGTTGAAAAATAATGGTTTCTGATTTGTGCTGTCGAGTAAAGTTCTGCAGAAAATGTCATTATGACGTCATCTAACTTCAAAGACATGTACATAAAGCGTCCTGATATTTTTTGTTTTAAACAAAGGTGGCTTTAAAAAAGCAACATTTACAGATTGTAGCTTTAAATAAAAACAACATTATGGTTTCGTTCTGTTATCGGGAGTCTTATTTGCAGACGAAAGCATTTTTGCAAAGTAGCAATAACATTGATACCTGGATAACATCTCTGACCTGCTGCAGTCTGACAGTAAGTGTGTTTATTTCTCTTCTGCAGGTGCGAGGAGGACGTGAACGAGTGTGAACGTGAGCTTTGCGAGAACAACGGCGTGTGCGTCAACACCTTCGGCTCCTTCTATTGCAACTGCACGCCCGGTTTCGTGGGCAGCGCCTGTTCCGTCCGCCCCGTCCTGGTTCCGGACATGCAGGCCGGACACGCCTACGTCGGAAAGGAGGAGCTTATCGGCATCGCCGTGGTGCTCTTCCTCATCCTCGCCCTAATCCTCCTCTTCATTGCCTTCCGGAAGAAAGTTTTCCAGAAGAGCTATTCACGGAATAATCTCTCCATGGTCCAGGATCCGGCCACGGCCGCCCTTCTGCACAAAGCCAACGGTGGTCATTACCCATCCCTGCGCTGCGCTATCGGAGAGCCCATCAGCCTGTACACGGAGGGAAGTATGATCGGCCCGCCGCAGGTTCCCGTCCGACCCATGGCCTACACGCCCTGTTTCCCAGGAGACGCCCGAGGGTCTCTCGAGAAAAGGAAGGGGGATGGCAGATGCCTGGAATTGACGGAAATGAGCACTTTTCATCCGTCGGAGTCGCCACGGATACTGGGCGGAACCAACCGGAGGGGCGTGGTCGTGTGCAGCGTAGCGCCAAATCTGCCGCCTGTTTCGCCCTGCCGGTCCGACTGTGATTCTCTACGAAAGAGTCCCTGGGAAGACGATGGTAAGAAAAGAGATGTCTATATATTTGCACAAAAAAAGCGTTTATTTTGGAAATAAATTAATATGTTTTTTGTTGTAAGTTTGTTTAAAATATTCTGTTCGCCAACTCAGTATTTTGTCTCATATAGTTGATTGTTTACCCATAGTGTAAATATAAATGGTATATGTATTTAATATTACTGTTTTTGTGTTTGTCAATATGAATTTATCAGACAGCTTTGGCGTTCATGCCTGTGAAACAGTGAAAACCCAGTCCTAACAAGATTTTCTTTTCACGTCACATTTAACCTCACACGACTCTGAGATTGTTTTACACACACACACACACACACACTCTTATCTCTTTACTCTACACACATTTTGATATTCACAGTCAATATGAGCACAACAGCAGCTTTTGAAAAAAACTCAATTGTCTTCAATCCGCATCTCAAGGTATCGATTGTAAATTGACCTGTGACTGTTTTCAGCCTCGATAAGTAAAGCGCTGGCAGGTTTGGGCAGCACTTTTATCTTCTGGAACTGAGCTCACTGTCCCGCTGTGATGATTTATCCACGAGCGCACGGCAGTCGGGCCAGAACGCTGTTGTTTGTTGACACCGTTTCCACAGTTTTAAAGTTTTGCTAATCCTAATCCAAAAAGAGTTTCACAAGAGGATTATGGATGAAATTGAGATCATAGCTGCAGAAGGAAACGGTTGATTTTATTTTAGGAGGCTTTTAATGTTGCTTTTTGTGAACCAATTTACAAAATCGCAGATGGAAATTAGAATGAAATAACTTTGGTAATCGACTTAAGACAGCACAGGTATTGCTTTTGGTTTTGAACAATTTGTTACATCTTAATGTTATACTTTGTTACTTGTTTTATGTGTTTGGCAGACGCGTTTATCCAAAGTTACTTACAGTGCAACCATGTTGCTGATGTTTGTTTCATCCAAGGCAGGGGTCGGCAACCTTTGTGACCTAAAGAACCATTTTGGGCCCTCTCCCATCACATAAAATCTGTCTGGAGCAGCAAAATATATATGTAACCTTTAAATGACTATACACAGGTTATGCATGTCAGGTAGTAGTTACCCAGATTTTTATTGTATTTCGTTAGCAATTTATACATTTTTGTCCCTGGAGTGTTGCAACAGGAGAGTAGCGTTGCGGTGTTGCACGAGCTGCTTTAGTTAGACTTCAGCTTTTGTTTTTGCTGCGTTTGATGAAAAGCCACAAGAGACCGTCTTCTCTCCGCATACGGACGTCGCGCGTAAACATTATGAGAAGCGCACTAGCCAGACAGGATTTAAACTACTATCTAAAGACCTAAAAGTTTGGTACAATGCATGCACTTATTTCCTCTATTCGAAAGAAATATCAGAAAATGCAAATACATTTAGCCAGCCAGGGCGTATGGTTAGTTATATGTGCATGCTTTTTCTGATATTTCTTGAAGAAATCAGGACAAAAGTGGACAAATCGACAGATAACAGCAGCATGTGTAAACGGGTATGTGCCTCGTCCACTTGTGATCCGATCGACAAAAAGCATCTTAATACCAGGCATAAAGAGGGCCTTATAAAGACCGCAGGGAGCCGCAGCAGGGGGGCAGAAGAGCCACATGCGACTCGAGAGTCACGGGTTGCCGACCCATCTTCCCCTGATCCAAGGTGACTTGGATATCTGCATATCTCATGTTCATCTTGAGTACTATAATACAGAATATTACAAAACTATCAATATTCCCATCAATAACAATTCCACAAGTTCAATTTACTGGAGACTGAAGCATTTCATTCTGCCATTACATTCCCTGCCATCACAATCCACATTTTTACTGCCTGTAATTACTTCATTTTTCAATTCTGTGTCACTGTGGTGTCCTCCGTTCAGACCGTCTTCGCTCTTAAGAAGCTCCACCTGTGAAATACGACGAGAGCTTCCATTATACGCATCTGTTATGAGCGACCGTCTCCGTGACACCATTAGAGGAAGATCAAAGGAAAATGTGTGAGCGAAAAAAAGAAATTAAAATGAAAACATCCGAGGAGCAGAAATGGTGTGGAGATGCTCACAGCGGTGTTTCAGTGTGTTTATGGAGTCGCGGTGGTTAACCTGTGATCTTGTGTTGACTTGTGTTTAGGTAAAGTGGATTTTCTGGAGGAGGTCACGTGTTTCTCCGGCAGTAACAAGGGCAGCAACTCTGAGGTCCAGTCGCTGAATTCATTTCAGTCGGATTCTTGTGATGATAACGGTAAGACACTGCGTGTGTGTCGTGTAATGGAAATAATTGAACAACATGCTTCTCGATAAAAACATGTTTGTTTGTTTTCTTTCAGTCATCATCATCTTTATTTTAAAGTAGCTATGGAATTGAGGTGTGTGTGTACCTGTGTGTATTATGCTGCTTTTAAGTGCACGGAGTCACGCTTTCATTTCTTGTTTAAGTCGAAAAGTGATTAGAAAGTAGCGTAAACTAAACAAAATGATATAGATAAACATAATTTTTTGGACTTTATAAATAGTTTATTTATGCAACCTCTATAAAGTCCCCAGAGATGAGAAGTCATGCAATTCTAATATTTTATCTTTTTTTACTCGATCACAACTGGTATTTAACAAAGTTTTCAAAATATATCGCATATTTAAAATTATTGATATACAGAGGAATTATTTTCCAGAAGGATTCCTTTTCATCGACAACAGATGCTTTCTGTCATGTTGGAAATCTGCACAACCCGTACAAACTTTCGTAACTGTTTTACGAAGTGGCTTTTTTGTTTGATGCGTACCTTTCGAAACATACAAAAACATACGATTACTAGAAAAATGCTATATTGAAACCTAGCCTAGCCTCGCCCCATCCCTACTGTCACTGGTGGGAAAACAAATTTTACTAACATGTACGAATGAGATCGAACGAATGCATACGAATTAGCCACATTGTAAAATAGTTGGAATTGTGTCGGTGAATTCGTCTAGAATTCGTCGTTTCCCACTTGAAAATACAACTTCACAAATGGAAAGTATTCAGAACGCAACTAAGCTCTTATTTAAATATTATTCTTATTTTAAAAGCTTTATACGTGTGGAAAAGTTTAACAAAGTGCTTTTTAAAAGTACGTCTACCGTCGTTTTTGAAGTTTCGATCCTCAACTTTTTTGGTTGAAAAAACACCAGCAATTTAATATTCATTATGATCAGTTTATAATAATGATTTATAATGTGAGCTGCTGGGTCGGAATTCGTTTTCATATCAGCCCACGTACAAAAAACTTTCGTAACATAACCTGCAATTTAGTTTCAAACAGAGATGGCGATAGAGAGGCAAAGGTTATGGATTGCAGGTTGTCAAATTACATGTTCCTCTTAATTTGAAGCGTCTTAGCTTTCCACCTGGAAAGTTCCTTTTTACGAGTTAAAAAATGACTCAGATCGTACGAATCATTCGTGCACAATATTGCTTCCGTGTTCATACTTGAGGGCAGCATGTGTTCACGTGTGCAGGTGAGCGAGTGTGTACGTGATCATGACCATTTCTCAACAGATTGGTTGGAATGATGCCATGCTTGCCTTTCATTGGTCACAGCCAAAGTCATCATCAGCCAATCAGGGCACAGAAGCTTCTGCAGTGGACCAATAGTGTTACTAATATTGTGGAGATTGTTCTTTTGAACTGCGACCTCTGGATGAGTTTGGACTCTTGTGTGCATGTGTGACGTGTGTGTGACGTTTCTGACCGGTCTTCATTGCTTTCTCTTCCCAAGCTTCCATAGTGACGGTAATTCGGCTGGTCAATGATGCAGTCGACACAATTGAAAATGAAGGTACTCTTTCCTTCCGCTGGATTTTGATAAACGCATCTTCTCTAAAGAGCTTGCACACACACGCACAGTCGCTTTACCACAAACACAATATCGGCTATCTTAAGTCTTCTCTTTCTTTATTTCTGGTTGCGTTAGGGTTCAGAGACACACATGTACCTAGCTTTTTGCATAATACTTGTTGTTCATGTTTCTTAAACGACCACTCAATATATGCATATATTTATACACACACATATAGTATACAGCTGTGGGGAACAAATGAAGCGAGTATTCCACATTTTCAGCATTTCTAGATGTCTTGTGGCCCTTTCAGTCTAAATCAAACTTCGGGAGTGAGATAAAGTCATCTAACAGCAATCCGAAAGACTGACTGCATGACAAGACACATGAAAACTGTGATGAAATCCAGGTTATCACATAAAATATAAATGTTTTAACTTTTCCTAAATGCATGTAGATATATGACTGTTGTATTGCTTAAAAGGGAACATAAACTTGTGTTTGTAGTATTTACATTTAGTCATTTAGCAGAGGCTTTTATCCAAAGCGACTTACAGATGAGGAAACATTGGAAGCGATTATAACAACATAGACAACAAAATACATAAGTGCATCAAACTAGTCCATTAAAGCCTATAGCACAGTATAAAAAGCTAAGAATAGTGAGGTTAGTAAGATTTGACGTCTTAAAAGATGAAGATGATCTTCTCCGCTATTTTGACCTGGTTCTCCAGCAAATAAATGCAAATAGAAACAAGATTTTTATTTTAAATTTGGTAGAAATATTGTCAGTAGTTCACAGAATGAAACAAAAAATGCCTATAAATAGTACATTCAGACAAACTCTTTGAAATCGCTCTTAAAGGGATAGTTCACCCAAAAATGCACACCTATATACATTTCTTTGTTCTGATGAATACAGATAAAGATATAAGGAAGAATGTCAGACGATTTTAGTTCTGGGACATTTTTCTGTTGAACACAAAATTAGTTACAAAAACAAACCATATGACTACCATTTTCCTACTATGATAGTCGGTGATGTCACAGAACTCAAAATTGCCAACTTTCTTCCAAATGTCTTTCTTGGTGTTCAACAGAACAAAGACATTTTGACAGGTTTGAAACAACCTAAGGGTGAGTAAATGATGGCATAAATTAAATGAATAAAATATTAAAAAACAATTAAAATCACTTTAACTATAACTCCTATATATGTTTCTTATTATTGCTAGTTGTTTATTTTATTTAAATTGACTGAATACATTATATAAGTGTGTTTTTATCACAACGTTAAACACAATATGCTGAATCTAGTACTTGATATTGCTGTGAGGCATATTAACTGATAGTGTCTGCACTTTTGTGTGCATGTGATTTTCCGTCCAGTTATATACGAGAGACTCACAGTTTCCTTCCCACATTTAGTTGACATTTCAGCCCTGAGCTTCATTATAACCAGTGAAACAGAGCGAGCAGCACACATCAAGTGCACACACATACCTGTACATTTTACTGCACCATATTCTCTTACTCTCTCTTTATGCCTTGACCTGCCTTACCCTTATAAATGAACTAAAATACTAATATACGGTAGTAACAGCTTTAAACAGCGTACCATCAATATCATATGTATAAATCGTCATAGTTATGGTGATGTTTATCTTAGCAAACACCACTAAAGATGGAGATGAGTATCGATAAGTGGCGAAATGTTTTGTACACATTTCAATAATAACAAGCCGTATGATTTTAGATATGACTTGTCTCGCGCTACTTGAACGGTGATGTCTCAAATCATGCGGCTTTGTGTTGTATTGTAACGTAATGTAAGAAAACGACTGCATAGCAACACCCTGGCAACCACCCAAGCATCACTTGAATTTGTACATTTTACTTTTCTTTCGATGACGGTGTGTGCGGTATGCTTGGTACTGATCCCCAGGTCTTTCTTTCTGTCCTTTCTTTCCGCCTGCCAGTGTCTGTTATGGATCAAGGTCAAAACTACAACAGAGGTGATTCTCTCTCTCTCTCTCTCGTACTCTTGCTTTGTTCAGCTAAATCTCGCTGAAGAGTTCCCGACCTCCTCCCTCTACAGCCTTTGTTTTCCGTCTATTTCTTCTTCCCTTCCGTATTGCTGACAAACCGAGCTCTTGCATTCTGGGAAGTGTCACATCATCCAGCCGAGAGAGACGCACTTTGTCTGCACACACACACACACACACACACTCACACATCAGAGTACCTGCAGTCGTGTGTGTCACGTCTTTCCTTTCGTCCTCGTCTCTCTCTTCCCCCCGCAGCACTTCCATTGCTGACTGTGTGCTTTTCTTTCGTTTGATATTGATGTTTTGTGATATTCAGGATTAGCTTTGTACATTGGTGCGTGTTTGTGTGTGCGTCCCTGCGCTTCTGTGTTTCACGCATCGCTGCATGCCAGCCTCACGCTCATTTATTTTCCTGTTTGCGTTTTGGATTAATGTGGTTCGCTTGTGTGTGTCGACGACCTCTGGACCTCGATCTCACTGTGTTTTCAATCACCCTGCAGGCATGTTCACTCACTCCCTCAAGACCCGCATGTGAAGTTGTGGTCCCGTGTCTAACCTGTTTAACTCCCTCAGAATGCCAGCGCATGCAGAATAAACTCACTGTGGATTGTGAAGGGACCCTCCGTGTTGGTCATGTGACAGTTGCCTCACTTTGTTTATTTTTTTTTCGACAGCGTACCACTGGGACAACTCCGATTGGCTGCCGAGCACACGGCTGCCCAACATCGAGGAAGTGCCCACCTACGAGACAGGTGAAGTGGGCGTGGCCTTGGAAACCGATTATTACCTCGGTGGATTTGACGTCGACAGCGACTACCCGCCTCCCCACGAGGAGGAGTTTATGTCACAGGACCAGTTGCCACCGCCTCTTCCCACTGAGGACTTCGATACATCGCCCGCCACTCAACCCGCCTCCAGGGACAGCACGCTTAGCGGAGACCGTAAGCCCCGCCCACACTTCCACCCCAGCCAATACCTGCCCCCGCATCAGCTGCCACTCGGCACCGGGGGGGAGGAGTTAAGCACTTTTGCCGGTAGGGAGGAGCGCCTGTCCGTCAACGCTTCCTCCGTATCCGACGTTTCCTCAACCCCCTGCGGATTAGAAGACTCTGAAAGTTTGGATAGCTTGGAGGACGCTCACTTGCATACGCAACAGACTGAGGTGTGATGCACGCTCCGTACGCTCAAACGTCAGGAAGTAAAGGCGCAGTTATCTGCGCTTACAAACTAAAAAAAGATTTAAAACTGTGAGTGGGACACTTGCGGATAGACAGTCTGAAGACAGACAGACTCTCAGCTCCGAGCAGAGTTGCCCACGTTTAAAAGCACAGGAAGTGATGTCATGGTGGGGACCATGTGAGTAAAGCAACAAGATGTGTTACAGCGTAAGGAGACCAATGATCTGTAAACGTGTTTCCAGAAATCTCCTGGTATTCTTTTCACCTTTTTTGTGGTGCTGCCCTACATGTGTCTGAAAGACAAGACGGTTACAAAACCTGGTGAACTGCTTGCTTAGCATTTTAAGGCAGCACTGAATCCGGGGTGAAGACCGATCCAAAAAGTCCTTGGCAATATTATTTGATTCATTATTGACGTGTCAATCAAAATGAGTGTGGGTGAAAATGAGTGCTGCACGATATTGAAGAGAAAATAATGTTATTTTTAAAGTTTGCAATATCGTTTGAAACAATATTAAAATGCGTTTGAAATCTGAAAATGTGTTAACCAATATACATGTTTTATTTTCTTTCTGGGAATAGAAGGCAGACTATCGCCAGTCTTGCGCTATGCACATCTTTCGATCATTTCGATTAACCCTTGCAGCCCTTTTAAAATATTTCTGCCCTGGTATTTGTGCGCTATGTGTTTTTGCGCATATTATTGTATCGCCATGTCAGTGTCAAAATGTGAATTTTGACACCTGTCTGTACTGAAAAAATCGTTGGTTTGCTGGTCTCAGCTGGTTTATTGTTTATTCATAGGCAGCGTAACTGAAGTCTATCTGAAATTTTAACAGAGAGCGTCTTCGCAATAACCACATTTAAAACCTACAATATTAATTTCTTGCTAGAAATGCAATCAAAAGTTATTGAATAGTGAGTTATTATAGTTATATTACAGTAATTAAACTTACATTTATACGGAACTATGCTTCTGCGTTTCGGACGCCATTTTATTTAATCACCTTCCTTGCATGTTGTTATGGAAATAACAGGTCTCGCTACTCGCTTGTCATTGGTCAGTTATGAAAAGGCGCTTGACGTAGGGCTTTTTTTCGAAAAGTTGAACTTTTTTCAACTTCAAAAGACACTGAGCTGCATGAAAAGCGCTCAGGACTTTTTTAAAAACACGGTTTACTCCATAGGATTATAATGTAAAACAGCCGCAGGCAGCTTCAAAAAACAAAGAAATCAAGTCTGAACATTGCCTAGTGGTGTGTTCACACAAAACGCGTTCTTTATTACTCACGGGAATGGTTCGTCTTATTCGGTGAGTGACGCAAAAAACATCACACGCCGTGTAGTGGCTTCACACGCGTTTAGTGTGAACGCTTCATTAGTAGGCAGCTGCCTATGGAGACAGCAAGACAGTTCACTAGGTTTTGGACATACATTTTGGTATGTAAACATTAATTTAAAACAGTTTTTATATAAAAGTCAAGAAGCACAGATAGTTTTGCATCTCTCTTCCGTCACTGATTTTTGTTTCTCGTATTTTTTTGCATTAAATTGTCGGTCGATATGCAGCAGCCATGTCTGAAACGGTTATATCATGTCGTACTTAGAGGTCTGGACCGATCGCTTCTCTTGCATCAGATGTTTGACAGCAGAACCTAAATAGCACTATTTTTCAAAGCGGATGGTTTAATGTTGTATGTTGTCTCGAGTGCGTTTTAAAGGAGGATGGGCAAATGCTCATTTCATTTTCCGACCTGTCATAATGCTATCGTGTCTTATAAAAGCATCATGATTGCATATCAGAAATTCATAAGCTGAACGTCACCAGTCTTTGATCAGAGAGATGTTTATGTGGCACATGCCTGTAGCACGCAGTCCAACCTTCTCTGATTCTATATCAATCCAAAAGAAAGAAACCGTGCAGGAGAGAGAAAGCAATAACCGTAAGTGAGAGAGAAGAAGAGAGACGGGAAACCGAATATTGAATAATAGAAAACATACAGAAAAAGAAAATGTAGAAAAAATGACTGAATGTGTTTGAGAGAAGGATTGAATTCTGTGGACCAACGTTGGATTGCAAAGCCAAATTATTTTGAAGGGAACCTGAGGGACGTAATTGGGTCGAAGGTTACGTTAGGGTGCACTGTAACGGACAATTTTTGTAAAAGCTGTAATTTTGATGTAATTTGTTGTACATATACAGTGTATATAAAGTGCAGATTTTGTAGATATTGAACTGCAATCATGGCAGGGTTACTGAATCCTGCGAGCGTGAAAAGGACAGACAAGATATGACAAATATGAAATCAATTTTTATCGTTTTAACATTTTTAACAGCAGAGCGCACAACGTGGTTTTGGCTTGTGTGCTTCATTTATGTTTCACTTTTTGTCTCTGTACAGTACTGCTTTTATTTTCAAATCAACAACATTTCAGTCCATCTTATAAAAGTGTATTTTTATTTCTGCTTTACCATGTTTATATTAAAGGGAACTGCTCTGCTCTGGCAGGGTGTTTTATTTTTACTTCGGTCTGTTCGTTTAATTTCGTTCGCTTTAATTTCCCCTCTGAAATTGTTCTGTTGACTGTGTGAAACAGTATTAAAAATGCCTGTTTTAAGTGTAAAATGTCTTTTTTCACCTCTGGGTGTTTTCTTTCAACCAATGATAAAATAATGAGATGAAACCGTTTTGAAGTTCATTGTCTTCAGGAAGGTAAATTCGTCCACATTTGTAATTTCATGTTTCCCAGTTTAGTTTGCCAAACCTCAACCGTGAGTCGTTTGGATTTAAAATAACAATATTTAATTACATTTATATTCATCTAAAAAAGGCTTTGCGTCTTTTAAGTAAGATTCTATAGGGCTGTTCAACGATTAGTCACAATCCAGGATAAGAGTTAACATAGTATATGTCTGTGCACTGTGCATATTCATTTTGTTTTTATAAAAGCATGTATATCAAATATTAATTAATAAAATATAGAAAATAATTAATATTTAAATATTAATTATATATAAATAGTAATATAAAAGTATTTCCTATATATATATATATACATTGATGTGTATGTTTATAAATACAACATAAAGAAGCACAGACGTAAACACAAACTTTTATTCTTAATGAGATTAATGGTTGAAAAAAACAAATTCTAATCATTTTAAAATCAATTCCTTTATATCTGTTAATAAAACACAATCAGGTCGTGAACATATTACCAACACATTCTGTCTACATTTCTGCTGCTTAGCTATTAAAGTACCTTATTTTGAATGTAATAATGTATAATAAGGCTCACTCCATGCTTCTCAATGAGTCAATGAGGATATTTGTGATTCAGCTTGTTTAAAAGGTCTGGCTAAAATGTGTTTAAAAAATCAAAAGGCACAGTCATCATCAATACAGCTTTTATTTTACAATTGAACGACCTCTACTTTACATTTACATTTGGTGTTTTGTGTAACAGGAGTTTGGGATCAATAGTAACTGGTTGTGTGAGAAATCGTGTGTGTGTGTGTAGTGGGTGTAATCAGACTTTCTCTCTTTGAAAGCTTCTGAGACTCATTATCTTTCCACCGTCTCTTCGTTCATTTGTTGGCCTTTAACTTTAAAATTACAAAATAAAAATGCTTCTGCAAAGCGCGCTCACGACTTCACTTAATACATTTACATTTAGTCATTTAGCAGACGCTTTTATCCAAAGAGCAATAAGCGATATGTCATAAGAGACCAATAGGTGCTAATACAACGTTACTAGTTTCAACAAAATCTAGACCGCTACATGTATGGTATTTTTTACATTACACGTAATTACGCTGAAAAGGTCACGCTTGACGTTTGTAGGGTCAGGGTGAAAAAATCCATCTCATCTTCTTCAAGTTCAAAATCGTCCGACATCGTTGTTTTACCTTTTAACTCTCTTTTTCTTCAAACGGCGTTTGACTTCCTATTTGCACGTTCAACTTGTAAACACTGACTCGGTAGTTACGCCTAAATTACGTGAAGTCGTGAGCACGCTTCGCAGAACAGAGCTAGGCGAGCATTTGTTTATAAAGTATATACGTCTTTTTTTTCTTTAGAAAATGACCAATCGTTTCGCTATTCATCGTCTGGTATCGTTTAAAGCCCTTTGAAGCTGCACTGAAACTGTAATTTTGACCTTCAACCTTTTGGAGTCCATTGAAGTCCACTATATGGAGAATAATCCTGGAATGTTTTCATCAAAAACCTTCATTTCTTTTCGACTAAAGAAATAAATAAATAAACAATTTGGATGACAACAGCGTTGAGTAAATTATCATGAAAATGTATGTTGAAAGTGAACAATTCCTTTAATGTTGTGTCAAAGTTTTTTGTGTGCAGGTTTTATCCTCATCGCTTCTACAATAATTCAAAATTCCTTCAATTCGTGTCAAACTGCAATTTTGCTTTGTCAGGAAATGGAAATTCACAGCAGTTTCATTAGAGGGATTTCTGAACCCTTTCCAGTCTCCAGTTGATACAAACGGTACAATTCCACCAAAAATTTTAATCGTGGTTTACTTTAACATTGTTTCTAACCTGTCATCGCTGTCCTTACAATGCCTGTTTTCAGGAAATGAAAAAAAAACACTACTCTTTTAAATGAATAAAAACTGTGTAATCAAAGTTGACAAGCCCTTTATGATATTTTTTATTGGAGAGATATTTGCAGAACCCAGTGACAAACACAAATAATAAGATAAATAATCATGAAATACGCCGATACAAGGTTTCAGAAAGACAGCAGCAATATTTTCCTTTTCCATGCGACATCACAATAATAACTTTGTTAAATATAATATTGTCCATTAGTACTTACTGTATTTCACGCAACTAAGCGTATCATTTTCAACATAAGGTTGACAACGTAGTTTAACGTTTAACAAGTTTGTATTATATCCTCTTTATAGATTTACTATTAAGTTGCAGTAAACTGTGACAACGTTGAACAACTAAACTGCATTCAAATTCTATTATTTCATTTCAAAATGACAAAAAAAACCAATATACTGTATGTGGTTGTCCCAAAGCAATGGCATTCCTCTTTCTATTTCATATGGGCCACTTTTTAAAGATGGCCGGCCAATCATGTCCCATAATTCACTGGAGAAAAAAGTGACTAATGAATTTAAGCACATGCATTGATTTACCCCTGCAAACACACACTGGCACTGTAGTGATGTCTGTAGGAATATTGATCAATATGATGCTAATTTGGTTAAAGTTGAATGAATAGAGAGAATGTGCTTATGTGTTTTCAAACGTGTGAAGGCAAACATGGTTCTATTTGACTTTGTCCCTTTTTGTCTCCGTAGAACTTCTAATCTTTTCAATTTTGTCTGCGAGATCTCATCTCTGGCTGTTTCTCCTCTCGTCGTCTTCATCGTGAGGTCTTTAAGATCCCCAGCAAAACTTGATAGCGGTTGGTAGTGAAATCGAACGGAAAGAACAAAAGACTCCTGAAGACGCAAGAAATCAAGTGGAAGAGCAAAGAATAGATGCCGTGACAAGAAAGTTTGTTTTATTAAGACCATAAATCTGGCCCTGCACAGTGAAACAAATAAATATCGTCATTTCGTTGAGCGTATTGATGACCCAAGGCATCCAAATGCCTCCACCAGGTCTCAAGTAGGTGACGAGCCGGTTTACTGCACACACACTTGGTCTTTGTCTTAACCCAGATTATTTTTCCCTACTGTCAGAGAAAGCAGACGTCTGTATCTACAGTTCGTGTTTGCGCTGGATCGGTGGATCTAAACTGATTTAACAATGGACTCCAAATTGACACAACAACTCCATCTGGAGACGGATAGAGCTGGCACCCCGAGATAGCTCTTTAGTTTAGGCGTGCGTCAGCCTTTCCTTTCGTTCTTTCTCTACCGATTTCATTCTCTAATTCATTACATACTCTCTTGTCTCCATCGATCTCGTTCGCTGTATTTTGTGATTGACATACGACACTCAACCAGAGTACTGATGCATGAACTGACTTCAAAAGTACAAGACATCAAATACCACAATGTCTTTTAAACTTCAGTTATCTGTCCTGAACATTTTTGTTTTTGATTCATTCGAATATTCTTTTTTTACTGGATAGATTACGTTGTACCCATGTGATAGTGAGTGTACATGACTTCAGCTCGGTTTAACATCTCAGAATCACTGGAGCATCAATGAAAGATTAATGTGACATGAAAGATTGAGGATGTAGGATGTTTAAAGCCGATAATGAAGCCGGCATGTGACAGCGCGGAGCAGAGCAGACGGTTTACATGTCAGTTTGACAATGATCAGGGAGGGTAAAGGTTTTCCGAGGTGCAGCAGCATCAACGTGTATTTGCATAATTCAAATATGAATGTCATCGTATCAGATATGAAATGTTAAACGTTGTGGCACCGGCAAACAAGCGATGCAAGAGCTCTTTTAGTTTTAACAAACTTTTGCTGTTGGAAGTTGTTTTTGTCAATTGTCCTAGCAGAGTAAACACAGAATTAATTCATCACAACTATTTATTAATATTCATCCCTTCTGTTATATGCAAATTATAGGAATTTAAAATAATATAGTTGCACAAAACTTACGCTTTTGTATATATTTCCTTTACATTTGATTGCTGAGTCTTATTGGTGTTTTTATCTACTATTTAACCCAAACAGGAAGCAAGCAAAATAAATCGGATTTCTTTGGAACATTATTTTGGACATTGTGTGTTTTATCAATATCATTTTACATGAAGGTTTCTGGACATCTGAACATGTTTCCACCAAAAATAATTGTTCTATAATTCCAACTCGATGACATTCAGTCACATTTAGTTGTGATGTACACACCTTTCTGGGGGGTGAATGATAACCAAATGATAATTTTTCCTCACTTTTACTGAAGATTGTCCTATAAAACGGTGCCACACATACACCAACGTCGCACAAACACGTGAGTTATTTCACACGCACTGCAAATTAAACTCAAATGCACACAGACAGTGGCGACACCGCCGGTCTCAGGAGGGTTTCCTACTGTGTGACATCAAAGACAGTCCCCCCACCCTCTCTCTCTCTCTCTCTCTCTCTACAGGAGAAACCAGACTCTCGCTTACATAACCCGATCCCCTAAAGAGCCGTGCGCTCACACAATCAGCGCGTACCCAAGCGCGCACCCGACCAACAAGTTGCAGTTTGGTTTCCGTGCGGTAAACGCCTCCTTTATTCCAGGTGGGTGTAAAAGAGAAAATAACTCATCGTTCAAACACCTCGCGTTGGACTGATTGAAGTAAGCAGGGTGTTATCTGTTGTTGTCGAACCGGATGGATGCGATGGATCCAAAAAAACTGATGCTGATGTAATGTGCGTGGTGCATGCCGCTGCTGGCTAGCAGAGATAAAGCCTCGCACGCTTCTGCGAACATCACCAACAGTTCTCTTCTGTATCTGAAAAAAGACACGGAACGTGCGCTCGGTGGTTAATCTGGTTTCATTCAGGTTCTCACTGTGACATCCGTAAAAAGCTTGGGGATATTTATGCGTGTCACTTTGGATTCATTTCACGTTCTCCACACGCATTGTCATTTTTTACTCGTTAGTATAAAACTCAAAGCATTAAATAAACTATTACATTTCTTGAAATCATACGTGCGCATTTATTGCAGTCCATGCGTTGCCGGGACCTGGCGCAATTGTGCGTTTTTAATATTTTATCACAAACGCAAAGATTTGATTTAACCCCGCCGAGTGAACATTTATAGGCGCGAGTCTGTGATGTGGTTTAGCAAGAGTTAATGATATTCTGGAACCTCTTTCAAGCCGAGACGAAATAGACGAGGTTGTGTTAAGCTCGGATAATCTCTGTGTATGTGCATGTCTCGGGCAGAAGGGAAGCAGACCAGCAGAGCTCTCTGGGGTGGAAAGGCCACAGCTTTGCACAGGGATGTAAACCCTTGGTCTCTTAAATGTATGTTCATCCTCTCACATATTGACTTCCACATGTTTGCATGATGGGAGTAAGATAAGTCGTCTGCCTTTATAGGCTAGAGGCTTGGAAGTTCAAGTTAGAGGTAAAGGCGTGTTTTTTACTTTTGGCACTGAATGGAGCTGAAGTTCTGTTGGTGCGCAAACTCTGGTTGAGCAAATGGTTCTGTTGGGTTGGTTGTGACGCTAAAAGCAACGTTTTTCTTGCAGTTTTAGGAGAAATCACCATTTATTCTAAGCTATGGTTCACTGCGCTTTTAGGAAAGAAAGCTTTCATTTCAAATTAATTATAATCATAAATGACCACGTTTGACACATTAGTCAGAGAAAGCAAATGATGTATCTAATATTTATCCAGTAATATATAACAGTGACTATTTGGTCATTTTTGTCTCCAGGCCTTTATCACTCAGTTGTTGTTTATTTACATTTAAAGTCGTATTTCTCGTTAATATTCTTTAGTCTATAGTAGCCTACATTTTTATTTTCTAGCAAACTGACCCCCGAGACCAAATGCAAACTGTTTAGAATAACACCCTCACGTGCACCTGCGCACTCACAGAGCAGACTCACGAGGGGTCTCCGCAACTCGCGCGCACAGGGGTTTCGGGAGTTAAGAGAGTCTCTCCGTGTCCGTCAAGACCGGAAACTGCACGCGCGCCAGGCGGGAAGCGCTCCCCGTGGATCGCGAGCAGACTCGCTGAGGGAATCGCTTATCGGAGCGGGAAAAAACAGAATTACTGCCATTTAAATCTTCATCTATAAATTTCATTTCACCAGCAACTCTTGGGAAACGTAAATTCTCTGAATACAAACTTGAAGATTTCTCTAAAAGACAAACTGGTGTAATGATATATACCATTTATTAACATTTTACGCACTCTTGGCATCTGGGTGAAATGGGAGACCGCTATTCGGATTTCGTTCCCACCGACACCGCTAAATGAATAAATAAACAGGTCTGACTGACTTTAAGGGGGTGTTTCGGATTACCCGGTAACCGTCAACGCAAAAGAAGAGGAAGAATTCGAGGAGGGGGGAGTGACCGACGCCCGCGCGTTCTTCCAGTTCATCGATCAATGGGAAATACCGGAGCGCGTGACATTGACGCGCGTCGCTCAGGAGCTCGAGAACAGCTCGCGCTGTCACCCAGAGTGACTTTTAAATGAGCGCGCGACGTGAAGAAAAACTGGCGGACATTCATTACAAAGTTTAGCATATTTCTCATCCGCCAGGAGCAGAAGCGCGGGTGTGTTTTTATGAGGAAACCAAACCGGCTGCCGAGATTCCAAACCTTAAGGCTCGTGCGTGAGGACGACGATGGAAAAAGCCCCGTGAGAGAGATACCGAGCGTTTTGGTGCTGGAGGGTGAAGTTTATTCGACATGCCCGAGAATGCCTCCCTCATCCGGAACCGGACGGATATCGGGCAGGGTCGCGCGTGGGGTAACGGGGCGGGCGCGCGGCCAACATGGGTTGTTACGGCGCTGGCCAGCGTGCTGATCTTCACGAGCGTGGTGGATGTGCTCGGGAACGTGCTGGTCATCATCTCGGTGCTCAGAAACAGGAAACTGAGAAACGCCGGTGAGTGCGCGCGCGCTTTGTTCCGAACTGAAAATAAGGGATGCACGTGCATGCGTTTTCTTTCTCGTTTACCTCCGGGTGTGTGTGTGCCGGGGTGACTGTTCCCGCAGGGACGGTTCGTGCGCTCAAACAGCTGGACAAAACGCACCGCAATGGTGCAAAACGCGTGTAAAGTACTTTGAACTTGAAAACGAGTCGCTTATAGCTCGAGATAGTAAAAACGACGTCTGACGCGCGCGTCTTGATACAGCGAGTGCTTTTCTTTGACTGATGACATCGAGGATTAAGCTCGTGTGTGACTCGTGTTTCATTAATACTGTTGAAAGCTCCCCGTGCCAGACTGAGACATTTAAGAATCAAGTAGTGCTTCATTCACACCGATGGCGAGCGACTATTCTGTTCACGTGCAGCTTGCGCATGAATCATGAGTCTCGTAAGGATTAAAAAATATATTTTTGACTCATCTGACAAAAGGCTATTTGAACACTAATATGTAGTTAATGCCTAATTCATCTATTTAACATCATTTCTAACAGCTTCTTAAAATCGCTGAACCCTTCTCTTAATCTTTCTTCTTTTAATTCTTTCGAGCATGAGTAATCGTTTCATTAATCTGTCTTTTATATAGAGTTCAAGAAAAGCACAATCATTCATTCAAAACAGCTGAGCATTCAAAGCAAGACTTGAGATCATATATGTTTAAAGGACACAATATGGTTTGACGTTACGTAACAATCCCAGGTATCAAAGACAGACGGAGAGCCTCAAAACCTGAGAATAATAACAGGGCACTCGAGGCCAACTGATAGTGATATATTACAGACCTTTGGAAAGAGAGAATATGAGCTTGTGAGCGATGTCTACTCCTGAGGGAGATGCTTTAAGGTAAAACCACAAACAACACATTTGAATGAGTGACCGTGTGTATACTGCATGTTCGAATGACCCATTCAGTCTTTCTTTCAGCATGTGAACTTGCTTGCGTGCGTTTGCTTGATAAAGTAAAAACGCCAAGCAATTCCAGCTAATTCCGAAAGGTCATTTTACTGGATCGCCTCGTTCAGTAATATAAAGCACCATATGCTTTCGGTTTATGACTTTTCATTTGCATTTGTTCATATTAGGCTCAGGCAACATTTCCCTGTTTAGGATTGGCTGTGCTTTATATTGTGATAATTGGAATTCATTTTAGACACTCGCGGAAAAAAGGCAGAAACAAAAGAAGGCAAAAGAGAAGCGAAATAATTAAAATAAGTTAAACTACAATGACAACAAGACAGACGGAGACAGAGAGGAGGGGAGATTATGAGCGGTGCTTTTAAATATCCTATTGTTTCCCGGCAAATAATTTGTGTCCAAAATGCAGAAATTGTCTGCAAGAAAGTCCAAATAATGTGACTGTTCTAGTCTTATGTGATTTCACAGATCGATGGGGCTAAAACACGTATTTGGGTTGATGACAGAAACAGTGTGACTAGATTTCATCTCATCGCTGCTCAGTTGAGCACGGGAAAAGCTGTCGATGGGAATAAGACGGGAAAATGACAGAGTGGGTAAACAGAGCTGAACTGCAATATCTCCAAACAGACAGGACGTCACATGATTCAACAGCGCTGTGTTATTATGTCAGAGTTTGATAAGTCTATTCTGTAATGATCATCTGTAATGTGGCGGAGAATGTGAGCAAGAGAGAGAGCAGATTGATCATTTCTTATGCATGTCTTTTTGACATCTTGAAATGTGCAGGTGGCATCATCGCATAACTGTTTTAACTAAGCCATGGTAAACCACCGCAATGTGCCCGTTTGCCATCAGAACCCTGCATTCCAGCTTTTATTTAAAACAAAGATGCAGGAAGAAACACAGACAGAAACATGATGGAAACGTTTGGATTTGATCTGTGAATCCAAACCACACTTGTTGTGTACTTTCACTCGTGTGTGTGTGTGTGTGTGTGTGCGTATGCCACAAGGTGACATTCAGCATCTTATTTAACAGAGTGATGAGCTTGCTTGTGTTCTGTAAACACGCTTAGATGCTCAAAGGGCATGTGAGAAGCGATGTGTGTACGCGTCTGTCACACTTGACTGAACCTTCACTTTGACCAGTGGTGATTCATTTTCATTAAGGAAACACACAAGTATTGGAGTGTACTGATGTGATGACATTTTGGGGTTCTTTGTATGCCTGGCTTGAGCTGTTACTAGATGGGAGCAAATCGCAGGGCGGGACTGCATGTTAGGGCGTTCTCGCAGCTCTCATAATGCAAGAAAATTCTGTCAATGAGACCAAATACGGTACTTTGACAAATCAAAAGATATATTTAGTCTAACTTACAGATACGGTTCATTTGAGTGAATTGATGGATACAATTTGGATAGAGTCAATGTAAACGACATCAAACATGTTATCTAAAGGTTTCTTAAAGGTTTTACATGTTGTGCTGGTCTTGTTTCTGGATAGAATTGTATCCTATGACAGCACTACTCCAATTCTCCATCACAAGTTTGCAGCTGTATAATCTCTCAGAGTAAAAACAAATGGGTTGCAAACGCCTTATCACACGTTTTGTGTCACAATTCCCCAATGCAACGCAAAGCTACAGCGTTACCACATTGCGTGCAACTTCAAACACTTTCAACTTTGATCTCATTACCATTGATCCCAATTATGACTTGGAGAGAAAAAAATTGAAGCATTTTAATTCTTCATGCACGGTAGCGAGCAAACACCAGAACTTTAAAGGGATAGTTGAAAATTCTGTCATCGTTTACTCCAAACCTGTATTCATTTCTTTGTTCTGCTAAACACAAAGGAAGATATTCGGAAGCATGTCGGTGACCAAACAGATCTCATCCTCTATTTACTGCCATAGTAGGAAAATAAATACTATGGGGGTAATTCTATTTGTGGCTACTGACATTCTTCCAAATATCTTCCTTTGTGAAATGAATACAGGTTTGGAGTGAATGATGAGGTGACCCATCCCTTTAAGCTCACGTGCGTGTTACTTCTAAAATGTCTTTGCGTTGAATTCCTGTTCAGGCTTAAAATTGTATTCTTGATTTTTTTCTCGATTACATGGAAGAGCGTCAGATGTAGAGGTCAGAGTTCAGGAATTATAAAAGTAATGGGCGGGTTCACAGAACCACAGAAAGTCAGGGTAGTAAAGGTCATTCCAAACTAGCATCAGTGTTAACGAAGACCGGCCACGTCAGCGACGCACACTGTAATGCGACCCATAGCTGACAGAGATCAAATATGCGCTTTCCGCATGCGTGTGTGTGACTGTGTCAGCGCCTCGAGTAATTACCCCACAAAGCTGATTCTTTATACACACACATCCACTTTCACACACACTTAAATATCCTCAGATACAGGGCCAAGTGAGATTACAAGTCTCAGGGGATTTTCATCTGCAGAGCGGCTACAACACAGGCCACTTTAGAGTTCATTATCTTAAACACACACTATTGGACTAGCTAGCGTGTTAGTGCACTATACCTCAGGGTGTTTATACCCTACGACAGAGTGATTGGTTTGTGAAGACCTTGTTAGTCTTGGGTCATTAGAGATTTAATTAGCGCTCATGTTGAGTAAGCACAAGCGTTCCTCGCTGTCATTAATGAGCGGTGTGCGTGTAGCATGTTTCTTTTTTATGCGATTGTTAATTAAAGGCGTGTATGTGTTCGAGAGGGCGAAAGACTTGTTAGAAAACTGTGCCCGGAGGGTCTTTCATAACTCAGGAGACTTGACATCTTTCCTTTATATGATTTTTCTTTAAGATTCATTTATAATGCCGTTTATTTCACGAGTAGAAAAAAACAAGGCTTAAGTCCTGAAGTTAAGTTCTGTTCTAATACATTATTACATGGCTCATTTGGATGCTCGATTCTTTTCAAATAACAACCGCTCAAAACTAATAACACCTTGTAACCCGGATGTTGCAGATCATTTTGAGATGGGCAGTTTAATATTACACAAAAATGAATGAATAATATATATGACATGTTTTTTACAAATTATTAAAACTATTTGCTCGTTTGTGACGTTTGAACATCGTTTCTTACTTGAAAGTCTACGTCAAAAGAACCAAGAATAATATATATTGCTTTTGTACCTTTTTAAGTTGGCAGTTATGTCTCATTTAAGTGTTTTGGTTTCCTGTAAAATACATTTTTGTAGGAGAAATAAAAATGCGCAATAGTTTATGGGACGGTTTCCCGGACATGGGCTAAGCCGAGTCCCAGACCAACTTAAATGTTAGATGTGTCATGATGGAAAACAACTCACTGTCATGTCTTAAAATATATCAATGCAATTGTATTCGCTCAAGATGCACACAGTAATGTTTAAAAATATAAATGTTTAAATATCTTAATTTAATTCTTAATTTTCCTCCTGGGGAAACCGCCCCAGATGTATAAAAATAGATGTGGATAATATTAGTGATAAGCCCATATATTGTGCAGATCAATTAAGGGTTGTACAAAACGACTTGAAAACCAAAACAGATAAGATGTTTACGTTAAATCGAATTAGCTTTATGAGTCAATTCAACTTAAATTAAGGCAGCTGATAATTTTTTTCACAGTGAAGTTATTTGATTCTGACCCCGTTGTGTCCAAAATGAACAACGGAAATATTCATCAGATCTTATTTGTCATTTGTTTTGTCTATAGATGCACAGTTACTAAATTTCTCCAACGTGATATCTCCGAGTTATATCTGCCAATCCTGAAGATTTTATTCATATTGCCGCGCTTTCTGAATGTTATTATTCATATAATGAAACTGATTTTCTACATATAGAACACAAATTCGTTGCACTTTCCTCTTTTGATTGACAGGATACATCAGCACTGATGATTTTCTGTTTTAAAACTATCGGCCAAGTTTTGTCTATAGGAAAAAATGTCAAATCTATGATTTCCCATACGAGAAGTGATATACTGCATACAATACTTAAAGAAAAAAACTAAATGCTAAAGTGAGAGTCAATGAATGTGTGTGTGCAGTGATTCACCAACTCATCTGTTTGTTAAATTATATGTTGTTGCAAATGTCAAAGCCTGGAATCCTGCAGGTAGCATCTGTGTACCTGGCACAAGCTCCTGAATCCTCATCCCTCACGTCAGCATGTGCCAGTGATGAGGGCTAATGAGCACAAATGTGTATCTGTGTGGTTCTCTACCGAAGCTGATTTTGTATGTTTCTTTGTTTTGTTAACTCTGTTGAACAGTCGTTTTTTAAAACCACGGGAGGAATCACATTTTGTGTCAGACACATAAATCATCAGACACTCACGTCTGATGATTTATAAAGTGATACAATCTCAGGTTTATTTACATTCTGTGTCGGAAATAATATACATATTTTAGTGAAAAACAACATTGTGAACATTCATTTCCAAACACAAAGTTGCGGTTAAACTGAACTCTGTGTGTGTGTTCAGAGATAAATATATTCTGAGCTGACGTCTGGTCATTAGATTACACCTAATTTCTCTGTTCAAAGTGCTTTCGATGATCCAATTCAAACATTTTAAAGCCCAGCTCTGGAGGTACTTTTGTCTTTCCTTTTAATCTTCTTGCGAGAAAAGAGTGAAAAAGAGGCGAAGTGAATTAAGGTGTGAGAGAAAAAGAGAAGAATTCTGATACGGCTGGAGGTATCGACAGAGAAAGTTAGAGCAGACGTTGACCGACCCAGAAGAAAAAGACAAAATGAGAAATGGGTGGATGATAGAGCATGTCGTGTAGAAGAGTAACATTCATCTTAAATGATCAATTTATCTTTTCTTGATGACTCAATGTATGGATCCATTACCACCTATTTGACGTCTGTAACACATTAGTCCAAGAAATGTGTGTCTGTGTGCTCATCTTTGGCTGGAGTCGGCGGTACACGCTCGGTAAATGGTAATACGACCTGACCTGAAAATGAACAATCTTACCTTCCAACAAAACAACACATAAACACAAACACACACAGCACGCGACTGGTGCAACCGGCCACAAACACGCAATCGTATCCGCTTCAGTGTCATGAGCACAACATTCAGTCTAATGGGTCTGAACTTGGTGTGAACTTCACTACAGCTTCTAACCCCATGTCCTTACCCACTCTTACACACGTACAAACACGCAATGTCAACTACGGTTCAGTTCTTTATTCCTTTATTATTTATCCGCCTTGCGTAACGTGTTCTCGATTCCAGTAGATTTTTGTTAAAAAAGGACATTTAAGATCCATTCTAGAGCAGATGCAGATAATAATATAGAAGATAATCATTTTTCCATTTTGTGCTTTTACTAGCTTTACTGCCTTGCGTTGCATTTACCTTTTTTACTACTAAGTTCTGTTTAGGGTTTCCATTTCTTAGTTCCATTTTTAATAATATGTTAAAGTTCAGGTTCTTTTATTTATATATAATATTATATAACATTTTTACGAATTTACAAAAAAAAGTTTAACTGAATATTGTAAATTCTATAGATGATTTTAACTAAGTAATGTCGTTGCTAAAGCCTATGAAAGAGAACCTGTCGACGTCCAAGTCCTTTACAAGTGGCAAGAATGGCTTATATTTCCAAAAACTTGCAGCACTCGGACAAGCAAAAGTGCGTACGTCTGCTCAGACCCTGACGTGATGCTGAGCACTTTTCCACATCAAAGACCGTTTTTATAAATATGAACGTTCCTGCTGATTTTTGCTTATGCAAGCACCATAATTAAATCCTTGCGTAGGCCCCGGGTTTAGAATATTGTGATACTAGCATTTCATTTGCTTTTAAATGTTTGCCAAGAGGATGGCATTGGACCTGTCAAAAATTCAGACTGTCAGTTTGTAATTCCAACTTCAACAAAGTAATGTTTTATCAATATACCGTTTATTTTACTCTCCTTGCACATTGTTTTTGACTTTCTTTTCTCTCTGTGTCTTGCAGGTAATGCATTCGTGGTGAGCCTGGCTTTCGCCGACCTCCTTGTGGTTTGCTATCCGTACCCTCTGGTTTTGCACGGCATGCTGCATGCGGGTTGGTTGCCGGATGAGATGGAATGCAAGGTGAGCGGTTTCCTGATGGGTGCGAGTGTCATCGGTTCCATCTTCAACATCACCGCCATCGCCATCAACCGCTACTGCTTCATCTGTCAGACCAACACATACGAGAGAGTCTATGGACGCGGGGGAACCCTTGCGCTGCTGACGCTGGTGTGGGTCTGCACCGCCCTCGCCATCCTCCCGAACCTGGCGCTGGGCTCATTGACGTATGACCCCCGGGTTTATTCGTGCACGTTTAGTCAGACGACGAGCGCAAGTTACACAATCGCCGTGGTGACCGTGCATTTCCTGCTTCCCATCGGCGTGGTTACCTTCTGCTACCTGAGGATTTGGGTGCTGGTGCTGCGCGTGAGGAGGCGGGTCACCAGCGACGCCAGGCCACGGCTGCGTCCGAGCGAGCTGCGCCACTTCCTGACCATGTTCGTCGTCTTTGTGCTGTTTGCCGTCTGCTGGGCGCCGTTGAATCTGATTGGCCTGGCTGTAGCGGTGGACCCGCCCCGTGTTGCGCCCATGGTCCCCGATTGGCTGTTTGTGGTGAGTTATTTCATGGCGTACTTCAACTCCTGCCTGAACGCCGTAGTGTACGGACTGCTCAATCAGAACTTCCGTAGGGAATACCGCAGAATACTCCTGTCGCTCTGTAAGCCACGCCTCTTCCTGCAGGAGACGTCGAGGGGAGGGACCGAGCGCAGCAACAGACATTCACCTGGTAACAACAACAATGACCAGCCTAAGGCGAACACAATATAGCTCATCCATGATGCGTTTTCTGTTAGAAACACAGATTTTGAAGCGAGAATGCTGCAACCGTTTTCAAATTTAGTCCACAATGTTTTGAAAATGATTTTTTACTGCTCACTGTAGATATTGCTCTTTGCAAAAAAATACCTCATTTGCTGGAAATCCATACAATTATAATCCTCAGTGTTAGAAGAATTTAATTACGTCTCACGAGTATTACAGTCACATGAGTGAATGCATGCTAATGATTCAGAAAAGTGCAATAAGTCATTACCAGACGTAATAAAGAAAATAAACCCAAACTTTCCAGAACATCAGCGGTATCGCACTTTCTCACCTACAGCCCGAGCTTGTTTTCGTCAACCATCCATAAATGCTCACCTTACGGTTCTCCAGAGAAAGTGCTCACCTTACTGTATAATAACATAAAAAAACACTCGCCAGATGCTCACAGATTTGTGACCGTTCTGCACCATAAACTCACAGCCTGCCAGCGCTCCAATATCTTTAACTCTTTTGGCATTGTAAGTACACTAAAGACTCCCCTTGTGCTATGCAACCGATTCATTATAAACTATAAATTAGGGCTCCCTTAAGGCAGAAGTACGGCCAGTCCGTCCACGTCCGCGCGCCATTCGCTTGACATCATTTTCGTCATCAGAAAAGTTTGCGGTCGTCCACACACAGAACACACACACTCAATACACACACAGAAGTGTGCAGTTTGCCGTTGTGGAAGAAGAATGATACCGAACCAACACACTGAAATCAAGAACAGTAAGCTTAGAAGCATATCTTTCTCCATACTGTTTGGTTCTTGTTGTCTTGCTGTTTGCTCGGATATTTTGCAATGTCGAAAACCCTTCCTCAATCATTCATATGCAGTGGGTCTGTAAATGACCTCCGACGGTCTGATAATGATACTCATTTATATTGTGCATGTGTTGAACTCAGACGTCCGTGCTTAATCCCTGATGAGTGTGTGCAGGAAGCTTTGTCAAATATGCCCGGGCCTTTAGGTTTGCAGCAAAGGTTAGCCAGACGTTCCCCCTAAAACACTGCAACAATGTTCCTGTGAAACTCGCCTATTGCTATGCAAATGCAAAACGAAGGCTGCACTTCAACACTGTGGCAATCTTTGTATAAACGTCCCGCAACATTTCTCCAAGAGGTCTACAGGTGCATCCCTGTGGGAATACAGTATGCCAAAATGCTGCAAGAATATGTTCTTCTCTTGAAAAAACAATACGCTCCTGAATGTGCATTCAGCAGAACACATCTGCACATGTGTGTGTTGCGGGATGAAATGAACTTATTATATAAGCATTATTAGACTTAAATGACTGAAGGGATGGATGCATGGGTTTAACATTTAATCCATTAGCGGGGTTAACGTGGTTATCACAGATTAATTTTCGGACACATTGGCGTTTATATTCAATGTAAGAGATTGTATTACATACCCTTTAGTTTCTTTAGTTAATCCTATTTTATTTACACGAAGCATCAATACAGGTGTAAAGTAGCTTTGAACTCTTCATTGTGATACATGATCATAGATAGTTGAAAAATGTTACTACGTCACAAAACCATCAGCAGACTTAAACTTCACTTACACAAACTTAAAGAATTTTAAAAAGTAAGCGCTTCAATTGACAATTGCCTAAATGGTGTATTTCACATTGATATGAATATATATACTTTACATATATGAATATACTATTCATTTTTAAATAACGTTGATGCCTTACTGAGTATTAAATTATTCCTGACATTCGCACCAAGATAAGTTTTTGAAATACATTTAAAATGATTTTTTGAGCTTCCGTTTTTGTCTGTACAGGTTACAGTGTCTCATTTCAAAATGAATCTCCGCCTACAAAAAACAACTTTATTTTATGATATTTATTTTCGTCTTTAGTTTGACTCATTACAGATGTATTTATTAGAAGTATAAATGTGTGTGTGTGTCTGAACTCTAAACCTTGAGCTGTATAAGCCTAAAATATTTCAAATCATAGAATCTGCCAAAAGACGCATGGTTTACGTTCATATAAACCGATCTTCCACTTCCTTTTCAAATTCAAGCCCAAGTTTAAGGTACTTCAATTGATGTACAACAATAGCGTAGAGTCATTTTGGCAATATGTTGTAAAAGTAAACTGGTTTGTGGCTCATTTACAAAAGGAGCTTCAGTACTGATTGTAGTAATAATGCTTCATCAATGGCACCCATCAAAGATGTTTATGGAGTACAGTACAATCCTTTAGCAATTTAAAACATCATTTTATTTTACAATGCGTTGGAACGTAAAGAATTTTGTTGGCTAGAAAACATATTTTATTTTCATCACAGCTCAAACTTTTCTAGTAAATTTGGACAAAAACCCAAACACATAATGGAGTGTTCAGGGGTTGTGAGACTTCGAAACTGTTTTACCGTGACTCTCTTGAGAGGTGTGTTGTAGGCATATCTTCTGAACACAAAAGCACAATGAAGATGTTGGCGGCACACGTGTTCTGTTTACAGCTGTGTTATCTTAGTAACGGAAGTCAGTGAATGACTCCAAATGTCTCTATGCATTTAAAACACGTCATCGGTCACTTTAATAATCACGTTCACATATTTCAGCGTTTATACGTGTTCTCTTTGAGTATTTTCTAGCGGTATCTCTAACCTGATTTTAGTAATCACAATGAGAGTAGATAATCTTAGTAAAGAGACTTCTCATCCGTTTTACTGTGGAGAGATCACACGTCACTTTTTGGATGAATAATCTTTGTGTTTATGACAAACGCTTGTTTAATAATCTCTTTGTCTTCTTGTTGAACTATAACATGTATGGAGAGCTTTTATCTGGCAACCGCACAGCGGATATTCCCTTTGGTGGAACGAGTATAATGTGTGGTGCTGAGAGAGAGATTTTTTATTAATGTATGTATTTGTTATTTTTACGGATTATTTTTAATCGTATCTATTTGGTTGTTGTTGTAATTGTTGTGATCAGTACATAATACAAATTTCCCAGCATCATTTTTGGATATACAGTAAACACTTTATTTGTACGCTATTTGGATGATCGTCATATTACAATACAAAGACTGAGGATGTTGATTCCACAACAAATACAGAAATCGTGTTTACGCAAAAAATAATTTTTTTGATTTGTTGTTTTTACAGATTTGATTCCAGTTTAATTTATCCACACAAAGAATGCAAAATAAACTGTGCAAGTTGAGAAAGTCAAAGTATTTTACTAAACGCTAATCTTATTAATTCAACCAAACTGCTGCGTCTTAGTGTATCTTAGTACTTGGGTAACTTCTCTTATGTAAGTGATGCTGCTGTGATTTTCAACATGAACTGATGTACTTACGTTTGTAAAACTGACTTAGTAATGAATCGCATCAATGCGGGTCAAACTGTTACGCTGGATTCACACGGGGCGTCAACGCTTGATGGAGGGCGTGTCTGAAGAGATCAGCCAATCAAATTGTTCTCCGGTCTTGCATGGACGCAATTGGCTAGCGCCTGCACTCGGTTATTTGCGATAAGGCTGACGACTGCGTTGGCGCTTGAAAAGATGAGAAATGCCATGCTTTTTGCCGCAAGTAACGCCAGGGAAGCAACGCTGACTGACCCACAATTCAGTTTGGCAACGCATGATGTCACCCATTTAAAGTAAATGAGAAACGTTGATGCCCGTGTGGATCCAACGTTACAGCTCCAAACACTTGTGATATTTCATACCGCCAACTGAATGTGCATGAACGGTGATTGTTTTTATTTGATTTTTTCATATCGAGCAAAAGGAACAAGTAAGTGATTGCGTTCAGACTCAAGAGGACGGGACCAAAATAGCCCTGAAAATAATGTATTGTGGTGACATGGTCTGAATTTATTCCATCTAACTGGAAGACAGATGGTGTAAGATTTTTCATGTCAATAAAACTTATTTTTAAGAGGTTCGTTTTGTGCTTTCTTCCATCCCTGCTGAAAGAATCACACACGGTTAAAGGGTAAAACCAGCATCAGGACCACTGGAGCGAAAACAACCTGACGGCAGAGACCCAACCCCCCTCCCATCTTTCATTTTCATCTCCCTCCGCATATACTGTATCCTGCTTTTCTTCTGAATTCATAAATAAAATGCTTTTATTTTCTGTTTTGCGTCTGTACTCCAAACTCCTTCTCGTGGTTTTCTAATCATCACTCAACCTCTCCGAGCGTCAATCATTTTCACAATCAATCTCACCTTGTCACATCGACACATGACCAATTCTTCCTGAGTCTAACTCTCGGCTTCATTGGTGTAATAATTGGGTTCGGTCAGGGATGTTCAAACTATGATGGCAAGGACTTCCAAAATACATTTATTTGGAAAAAAACAATATAATGTTATAAAAAACATTTAAATTTGTAATGGATTTATCATTGATTTATCCCTGACTCTGAATACTCTTTTTAGATTTCTAGAATAACATTAACATTTAGTCATTTAGCAGACGCTTTTATCCCAAGCGATTTACAAACGTGTTACAGGTTAATCTGACACCGACCTCATAATTCAGAATTTCCATATTCAGGAGTTCAAATCAAAACATTACTAAAGCTCTTTCAGAAACACTGAACAACCTCAAACAAACACCTTGGTTTTTCTGGTTAACAGGGGTCAATGAATAAATCAGTCCTCGGTGCACAAGTCTTGGCTTTGTTTCTGCATCGTACTGTAATTGAGTGTCAGCAATATCCAGCGCATCCTCCCGAGACCGTGCAGACAAAACAATCTTTTGAATGTGGTTCTCAGTCATCCTCCTTAGATAACAGCATTGCCAATTAAAGTGTCAAGTGTTGATTTTCTAGGGACATTGCAACCGTATGCCATCTGTTGACTGAAAAGACCAAACTCTACTTGGTTAATATCAAAAATGCATTTATTATTGTTAGTTCATGATCATTTCCCCATTTACTATAATCAAATGTTGTCACTGTTACCATTAGTTATTGCATCATGAACTAACATGAATAACTGTATTGACATAAACCAACATTAACAAGGACTAATAAATGCTGAAAAAATATGCACATTATTAGCTAATTCATTTACTACTACGCTAACAAATGGCACCTTATTGTAAAGTGATACCGACCCGAAATACAGCACTACACAATAAAAGTACGTACATGCATCATTCATTCATTCATAAAAAAGCATGTATTATATTATATATTTTCAGAGGAAGGCTGTATCATATGAAACCTCACATCCCATAAATCTCAAATATGTGTATTTACAACATATTTCACACAAGTATGACTTATTGAAACATTGATATCACATACAAACCTTAAACTCTCAGAAGTCACACATCAGTGTGAAGTTTGCACATCATGTCTTTCTCTTTGGAAAATGTAAAAATTTCTGTTCTGAACTAATGTGAATTCTGATCGGCTTACTGCTGGTTGCATATAAACCATCCAAAGTTTCTTCCCACTTCAATTCATTTTGTGTTTGGAAGAGAAAACCTCAGCCATACAGTCACAGGGAGGTATTGCATTAAAGCGGCGTGTTGTGATATCTGAGGCGTACAGACAGACAGACAAATAATGCTCTTGATTTCCCCCACACTTGATTTACATGCAAATGAAATCTGTCAACACTTGAAATCTTATAATTGAGAAGTGTGTGTGCGATTGCTGTCGGATGTGTTGCGTGGTTATGCATGAAAGACTGAAAGCGGGCGAGAGGAACCCATCGCAATTATATGAAAAATGAATCTCAGACTTATAAACAAACGGAAAGCTTTGCATTTTTCTCATAGCGCTTCAAAGTCACCGTCAGATGTTTCAGGAGTGACAGGAACATTCTGACAGTCTCAAAACAGCATTCTCTTTTTACAATTCGTGTGCCCTCATTAACTTTAGATCAAATCAGAAAATGCGTTCCTTCCTGTAATGACTATCCATCTTAAATGACGTATGTTGGACGGCTTGGGCGGAGCATCTGTAAACTCCTCCCCTTCAACTATCAATCTGCTGCCGGTTCCATTTCAAAATGCGACGGCTGTTTCTATACAACCAGTCTAATGCAGAGAAAGGCGAAAGCCACGACCACTATTTTTCTAACTAGAAATTCCATTTCACTCGGAAATGCGTCAAAATACGGAAGTAAAAATTATTGCAACTTCCTGTTCACGGGGACTTTAAAAAAATTCCCAATACATACAGCATACTTGCGACAAAAGTTATGTAACTTTGGAAATATATTAGATATTTAAAAAAAGATACATTAAAGATTTGTATGCATGTCATGTAGTCGTTCTTGGAGTGTAAACTGAAGCTCAATTTTAAAAACAATTTAAGGTGGTCTGGCAAAAAATAACACAATAACCCAGGAGAATGAATGCTGCGGTCAAAAACAGGAGAGGATCAACAAAAACGATTGTTTATATTACCTCCTGTGAGCTTTTCAATGCATTTTGCAGTATAATACAGTAAGACCCACACAAAGTTTGCCTTTTTTGCCCTTCTTTAATCCACAGACATTACGTGTAATGTTTAATTGAACTTTTTATAAAAAATAATATTATTGCATACGCACTTCCAAAACATTGGTCAAATAACTGTTCCAGCTGTTTGTGTCAGTTGCACTTTTGCTAGTAGCATCACTGTGCATCTTGACTTTAGACAAACTTTTAACATTGTGGTGGGCTATTGCTTTTTGACCTATGATTTTCTCCTGGATGCTTAAAACTGACAAAATAAAAATTTACATTAAATTGACATTTTCAATGTGCTAACAATTCAAGACTAAGCAGCTAGCAATGCCCTGGCAACTCCCCAAAACACCCTAGCAACCACATTACACACAGAAATCCATTCAGAACGCATTAGCAACCCTGTAGCAATGCCGTGGCAACCACCCAGACCAGGCCGATAAAACCCTAGGAGTCACAGATTAATAATAACGGGAAAGTTGTGAGGGCAATAACATAAAAAACCTTCTTCATTTGTTATTCAACCATCACTTTTTTCACTCCGTGTGTGTGTGTCCTGGTGGGTGTGTGAATTTATCTATGAAACACTCAGAGACCCATCGCCTGTAGGTTATTGATTTAAGCGGGTCACCTCCCAAAGTCATCATTTAAAGTCAAGCTCTTCACATGTGGCCGTTTACGCAGCGTCAGGCGAGCAAGAGTTATGAATCTCTCTCTGAACTCCACCACCTACCCGAGACCATTACGAGTCTGAAAAACGAGCATTGGGGCTTTCAGCGGATACTCAACTCGGTTTCTCATCTCAGTGCTCGTGTATGTGTGCGGATATCGGGGAACCTGCTCCTCAAGTGCTCTCTGTGTCATCATCAGAGGTGACGTGGTCATCACGGCCTGTCTGCCTCATGTGCTTTTAATGATGACGTCATCGCTGCGAAACCAGAAACATCTCATGTGCTCATATATACTGATAGATGCTATAGCAGATGTGTACCCTTGTTAAACACACACTGGTGCCAATGTTTGGCGCAAAAAGATGTGAGTGATTGCGCTGTCGTCGTGGTGTAACTAACTGCAGTAAAAGTCGTGATGCTGCTCACTTCAGTTGCATTTATACAGTAGCGCAGTCGTTTTCTTTTCCGAGCTACTTTTCTCTAACAAGCAGGTATGGCGGCATAACACCACATACTGTAAGAAAGAAAAATCACAGATGATCACATCATTTCGATATCTCTGTTGTTTCCCCTTGAAATCAATGAGATTAAATGGAGCGTCAATGGAAACTTGCATCTCAGATATTCTTCTCTCCTGAAAAGAAGAAGCCGATATCTTACAAAAGTCTGTTGAGATGAGATCTCTTCTGAACTTGACAATATCACAAACGGAGTCTGGTCTGATCAAAAGATCTCAACTCGAACATTTCTGATCAAATTGACTCAAATCCAGATTATTTTAGCTCTACTCTATTCATTTTATACCTCCATAGTCATCATGGATTTTAACAAATGTCTCATTTGATCCAATTTGTTCTCTTTAGCAATTTAAGAAAAATCTAAGATTAAGTAAATCCTTAAAACACAATAGATGACTATCAAATCTCCTGGGTTACTAAATTACGTCTTTCTCTCTTTAACACTGCTCTGAGAAAAGTATGATTAATTTTATGGAGTTAGACAGCTTGGACAGTCTGATCTCACCAACACTGTAAAGAAGTTTGCCAGTAATTTACTGTAGATTTACATTTATTTTATTTTACTACCAAGAGTTTGTTCAAAGATGAATGATCATTAAAAATTAACATTTACACATTTACATTTAGCAGACTCTTTTATCCAAAGCGACTTACACAGAGTTCAGGGAGCAATAAGCGTTATGCCACACAAAGAGCAATAGTACAACCCAAAACAGAAAAAGTTGGGACATTGTGTAAAATGTAAATAAAAACAAAATGTAATAATCTGCAAATCTCATAAACTCATATTTGGTTGCCAAACGGGTACAGACAACATATCAAATGTTGAAAAAGAAAAAAAATACTATTTCATGGAAAATGTAGGCACATTTGTAATGTGATGCCTGCAACACCTTTCCAAAAAAGTTGGGACGGAGGGTAGATTTTGGGCTATAATGAGGTAAAACATTTTTTAACGATGTGATTTGAAATAGGTGATGTCAACAGGTGATTATAGTCATGATTTGGTATAAAACCAGCACCCAGGAAAGGCCTAGTCCTTTAGCAGCAAAGATGGGCCGGGATCACCAGTTTGCCAAGAAACACGTGAGAAAATTATTGAAAAGTTTAAAAAAAGTATTTCTCAAAGACAGATAGGAAGAGATTTGAATATTTCGTCCTCTACGGTATTCAACAATTTTAAAAGATTCAAGGATTCTGGTGCAATTTCAGTGCGTAAAGGCCAAGGGCGCAAGCCTAAGCTGAACTCCCGTGACCTCCGTGCCCTAAAACGGCACCGTATCAAGAATCGTCATTCTTCCATAGCTGATATAACCACATGGGCTCAGAATTACTTTGACAAACCTTTGTCAAGCAGCACAATACGAAACTACATCCACAAATGCCACTTCAAACTTTACTGTGCCAAAAGGAAGCCTTATGTTAACAGTGTCCATAAGCGCCGTCGACGTGTCTGGGCTCGGAGACATCTAGAATGGACCATGACACAGTGGAAACGTGTATTATGGTCAGATGAATCAGTTTTTCAGGTTTTTTTTTGGAAAAAATGGACGTCGGGTGATCCGGACCAAAGTTGAAAAGGACCATCCAGACTGTTATCAGCAACAAGTACAGAAACCAGGGTCTGTCATGGTCTGGGGTTGCGTCAGTGCCACTGGCAAGGGTAACTTGCACTTCTGTGATGGCACCATTAATGCTGAGAAGTACATAAAGATTTTAGAGCAACATATGCTGCCTTCAAGACGACGCCTCTACCAGGGACGGCCATGCATATTTCAACAGGATAATGCAAAGCCACATTCTGCATGCCTTACAAAGGCATGGCTGCGAAAGAACAGGGTGCGGGTGCTGGACTGGCCTGCCTGCAGTCCTGATCTGTCTCCAATAGAAAATGTGTGGCGCATTTTGAAGAGTAAAATGCGACAACGAAGACCTCATACTGTTGCACACCTCAAGACATGTTTACAGGAAGAATGGGACAAAATTCCACCTGAAACATTAAATCACTTGGTGTCTTCTGTCCCTAGACGCCTTTTGAGTGTTGTGGAAGGAAATGGCAATGTTACAAAGTGGTAAATGTTTTACTGTCCCAACTTTTTTTGGAATATGTTGCAAGACTCAAAATGCATTTATGTGTTTATTTTGAAGAGACAATAAAATTAATCTTGTAAAACATCAGACAAAGGTTAGTCTAAAGTTTCTAAGTGCAATACACACCAAAAAGGGTTTTCAGATGACAGTTTTAATTTTAATTTAAGACTTTGTCCCAACTTTTTCTGTTTTGGGGTTGTACAATAGGTGCTAATACAAAGTTTTTAGTTTCAACAAAAGCCAGACCACTACCTGTTGAGAGAAGAGAGGTCTTTAACAAGTCTTTATCCTTGTAGAAATATAATTAACAGCCTCATGCAAAGAATTCGACAGAATTAGTTTATGTGGATTTCTGGTTCCCAGAATGCATGAGGCTGTTATTTTCACGTTTTTTCTCTAAAGATAAAGACTTGTTAATGTTTAACGTTGATTTATCTTTGAACAAACTGTTGCCAATAGATTAGATTAATATAATACTACAAAAAGTTACGGGCAACTAACTACAGCAAAAACTTTTACAGGTATTTTACAAAAAAACATGTGATTATTAACCAAAACTCCATATAAATCCCCACCCCTAAACCTAACGTCACTGGCGCAAAGCAAATCATGCTAAACATGTACGAACTAGATCACACAAATTTAGTAAGTTATTTGTAGTAAATTTTACTACGGTTAGAAGTAAGTAATATTAAAACATGAGTGATTTCAAACACGATGATTTATTGTATTAAAACAACAAGTATTTATTAACATTAAAAGAGGATGTTTTTATATTTCCGGGTTGATGTTAGAAATATCCTTGTGATGATGAGCAGAGAGGTCACCATCACGTGAACGTTAGTTCACGGTACTAACATATAAATAGGTGTAAGTGTAACTAAATGTACAAGCTCTGTTAAAGAGTGTTTATTGACCCCTAAGGATGGTACGATCCATTAAGGATGGTACGTTCCATTAATTTTGGGCGGGAAGTCAAGTGTATATAAGTGCGGGTGAGACAAGGAAAGGGAGGGTTGGTTGAGTGTGGTAGTGGGGCAAAGCAAATCCCCCACACCAGCAAAATGTCTTTGTCGACGTCGAGGCTAGCGTGATGCCTGGTTTTGCTGCTCACAGCTTATGTTTTTTTCTTATGTTTGTTCAGTTAGTTTAAATTATTTGTTTAATGTTTTCTTTCCTATATGCTCGTTGGGTAAAGTGTGTGGATTCACGTGTGCCAAGACCGCGGTCCAAAATAAAAACACTTGGACTGAAACAAGTTTCTACCTTGTGCTGTGGTTTTTGGGTCATCTCCCAGGCCTCACGGCAGGAAGACTACTCTGATTGTCTGTAACAACCAACTATCCGACTAATCACGCCGGTGACAATCCGACACATGGTGGCAGCGGTGCTTCCAGGCCTTATGGGAGAATTCATGCAGATGCAGCGGCACATCGTTTAACGGACTGGGTTTTGTCGAGTGGAAAATGCCACCAAAGAAACAAGATGGAGCTAGGAGTAAAGACGACAGCAAACCAGCTGAGCAACAGGACGCAGTGAGCTCTGTGCAGGATGAAATGGAGTCAGGCAGTACTTCAGAGCAGATTGCTACAATGTTACAAACTTTTCTTCGTAGTCAAGAGCAAAGAGAAGAACGACTAGAAAAAGAGACGCAACGTCACGATCTCAAATATAAGATGCTTCAACATCAATTTGTACAATTGCAGACGGAGGTTCAGCGGGAGAGACAGGAACGTCTGGTAAAGGCAGCGTCAGGCGTGAGGGATAAGGTTTCCTCAGTCGCCACAGATGGAATTCCTGATCCAGTGGTTCGTCCCAGAGTACAATTGAGACAGAGTGATGCGACTATTTCAGCAGGAACAGACGGAGCGGCATTTGATCAGCATTATGCATCAACAACGTTTAATAACCCGAAAATGTTACCATGGTCAAGAGACGAGGATATCGAGCACTATTTAACAACGTTCGAACGTATTGCTCAAGCGTGCAAATGGCCAAGACAGGATTGGGTGTTGCATCTATTACCATTGTTATCGGGCAGAGCAAGAGCAGCTTATGTGGCTATGGAACCAAGTGATTCGCTCAATTATGACTGTGTTAAACAAACCATACTCGACAAATTTGAAATAAACCCAGAGACTTTTCGTCAACGTTTCAGAGCGTGCAATCAGGACGAGGACGAAACTCCGCGAGAGCTGTATGTAAGACTCAAGGACCTATACGAGAAATGGATAAATCCTTCCCGACGAACCAAGGATGAGATTGGTGACCAAATAGTATTGGAGCAATTTCTCAAAGAACTAAATCCGGAAGTGAGAACGTGGGTAAAGCAAAATGGTCCGGCTTCGTGTAAACAAGCGGCGGAAATGGCGGAAGCATTCATGGCTGCGAGGCGATCGGTACATCAAACGAGACGATGGCAATACTCCAAACACAGCGGAACCGGTAAGTCTGAGGATGTTAAAGGTGGTGGTCTGAAAAACTTTGGGGCTGTGGATAACCGAATATTACAAACGAGTACAATGTCTGGTAACAATAGGCAGTCAGGTGGTGTTTCCCGCTACAGCAGATGGCCCATTATTATATGTCATGCGTGTGGCCAAACAGGGCATAGAAAAGCCGATTGCCCGGGGCAAAACATGGCTAATACACGTTTGTGTTATGAGCTAGGAACATCAGGGGAATTAAATGAGATTGAACTGAATACCGATACAGTAATTGATGTGAAGATCGGAAGCACGTTGTTTAAAGCTTTGGTCGATTCAGGCTCAAGTCAGACGTTGGTGAGACCAGAATGTTTGGGAAGATTGAATGTGCTTAAGGACGGCAAGTTAACAGTCTGTTGCATACATGGTGATGAAAAGGAGTACCCAAAAGCTGAAGTGGTGATTGTAATAAGAGGCCAGGCCTACAGTTTGACGGTTGGTGTTATCGACAAGGCACCTTATCCGGTGATACTCGGCAGAGATGTACCAGTGTTAGCGGATTTGTTACAAACAGAGAAAGACAGTGCTCAGGTGATGGTTGTAACTCGAGCACAGGCACAGCTGGAGGAAGGCAATAAGCAATGTTTAAAAGACTTACCGTGTAATGTTCTATCAAAAGACAGGAAGTCTAAGAGGCAGAAACGTTATGATAAAGTGGTAGGTACACAAGTAATTGAAAGGGTACCCAAACCGGTAGAAGATGATCTCGAACTAATTCCACATGATATTGTACAGTTGCAAAGGCAAGACGAAACCCTTAAGGCACTGTTTGAAAAAGCTATAGCCAACAACACAATGTCTGCATTAGTCCTGAAAGATCGATTCATGATTAAAGAGAATAAATTGTACCTGGTTAGTGCAGAAAACGAGAGGCTAGTCGTACCCGAGTCGATGAGATTAAAAGTGCTACAGATGGGTCATTCAGTGCCATGGGCAGGACACTTAGGCCAACAGAAGACACTATCTAGGATCGCTGGTAGGTTTTATTGGCCTAAACTCTATACGGATGTACTGGAGTTTTGTAAATCATGTCCAGAATGTCAGTTGGTTAAACCATCTAAAAAGAGTGACAGAGCACCCTTGGTAAGCTTGCCTATTATTGACATACCCTTTTCTCGCATTGCAATGGATATTGTAGGCCCTTTGGAAAGGAGTAGATCGGGTAATAGGTACATTTTGGTAGTTGCTGATTATGCCACTCGTTACCCTGAAGTTTTTCCTCTCCGTAACATTAAGACAAGGCAGGTGGTGAATGCTTTGATTCAACTGTTCTCTAGGGTAGGTTTGCCGAGGGAAGTAATTACGGATCAAGGGACAAACTTTACCTCTAGGTTAATGAAACAGGTGTACTCAATGTTACGTATACATCCGAAACAGACCACCCCTTTCCACCCTCAGACCGACGGTATGGTGGAGAGATTTAATCAGACATTGAAGTCAATGCTACGCAAATTTGTGTCAGATTCAGGTTCAGATTGGGACCAGTGGTTACCGTATTTGATGTTCGCATACCGAGAGGTCCCCCAGTCTTCAACTGGTTTCTCCCCATTCGAGTTGCTCTACGGACGACAAGTTCGAGGTCCATTGGATGTTCTAAAGGAGGCATGGGAAGGAGATAATGCACATGAGCAAACAAACATCTTGTCATATGTGATGAAGATGCGTGAAAAGCTTAGTGTAATGACCGACTTGGTACACGCTAACATGACAAAAGCCCAACAACAGCAGAAAAGGTGGTACGATCAGTCGAGTAGGAAGAGAACGCTGTCTGTAGGTCAGAAAGTACTTTTATTGCTTCCTACATGTGAAAGTTCACTTTTGGCTAAGTGGCAAGGCCCATACGAAGTGCTTAGGAAGCTAAATTCTACAAATTATAAGATTTCCATGCCTGATCGTAGGAAAAAGACTCAGACTTTTCATATTAATCTGTTGAGGCCTTGGAAAGAGAGAATAGGCGCTTGGTCTGAACAGCTGTGGGCCAGAACAGTGGAGGACGAAGAGGAATTGGAGGAACAATATTTTCCTATTAGTCCTAAATCTACTTTCCCAATAATTGCCCACCTGTCTCCAGAACAGCAAAAAGACTTCCATGAAGTAGTACCAGAGGGTCTCTTTTCTGATAAACCAGGAAAAACCAACCTGCTGTCTCATAACATTCGTTTACAGTCATCAGGGCCGATTAGGCAAACTCATTGTAGGGTTCCAGCACGTTTGATTCCATCCTTGAAAGGGGAGGTGCAAATGATGTTAGAAGCAGGCATTATTGAACCGTCATTAAGTGAATGGTGCAGTCCTGTAGTACTAGTGCCTAAGAAGGATGGTTCGTTAAGATTCTGTGTAGACTTTTCAAAACTGAATGCAGTGTCAGCTTTTGACCCTTACCCAATGCCGAGAGTAGATGAGTTGATCGAAAGGCTGGGCAAAGCTAAGTACCTTTCGACTTTAGATCTTTGTAAAGGATATTGGCAAGTGCCATTGACTGAGTCAGCGAAGAACTTGACTGCGTTTCGTGTCCCTTCAGGATTGTACCATTTCAAGTATATGCCATTCGGTCTGCACGGAGCGGCGGCGACCTTCCAACGCTTGATGGACCAAGTGCTACGAGGGCTGGACAACTGTGCAGCAGCATATATAGATGATATTGTTATCTTCAGTGAGACATGGGAGCAGCATCTAATACAGCTGACGGAGGTGTTTGAAAGAATCCAACAAGCCGGACTAGTGGTGAATGCGAAAAAGTGTCAAATCGCCAAACAGGAAGTTTCTTTCTTGGGATATGTTGCTGGTGGAGGTGCAGTAAGACCTCAAGTGGACAAGTTACAGGCAATTTTATCATGTGCTGCCCCGTCAACGAAGAAAAGTGTCAGGTCATTTCTGGGTCTGATAGGCTGGTATAGAAGATTCATACCAAACTTTTCCAGCAGAGCCTCACCCTTGACCGATCTCACAAAGAAATGTAGTCCTTCCAAAGTTAAATGGACTGTGGAATGTGATCAAGCTTTCCAGGACCTTAAGTCATGTTTGTGTAAGGATCCGGTATTACAGAGCCCAAATTTTGATCTTCCTTTTCTGGTGCAAACGGACGCTTCTGAACAAGGACTAGGTGCTGTACTATTACAGGGTGAAGGAGAGAATTGCCATCCGGTGCAGTACATAAGCAGAAAGCTTTTTCCCAGAGAGACTAAGTACTCTACTATTGAGAAAGAGGCTCTAGCCATCAAATGGGCCTTAGACACTCTGAAGTACTATCTGATTGGCAAAGACTTTGTGCTCGAAACAGATCACAGAGCTTTGCAATGGATCAATAGAATGAGAGACACTAATGCTAGAATAACGCGTTGGTATTTATCTCTTCAACCTTTTAAATTTGAGATCCAGTATAAAGCAGGGGGTTTGAATGTTATGGCAGACTTCTTGTCACGTCACTCCTGAAGTTGTGACTATTTAGAGGGAGGGGGGTGTGTGATGATGAGCAGAGAGGTCACCATCACGTGAACGTTAGTTCACGGTACTAACATATAAATAGGTGTAAGTGTAACTAAATGTACAAGCTCTGTTAAAGAGTGTTTTTTGACCCCTAAGGATGGTACGATCCATTAAGGATGGTACGTTCCATTAATTTTGGGCGGGAAGTCAAGTGTATATAAGTGCGGGTGAGACAAGGAAAGGGAGGGTTGGTTGAGTGTGGTAGTGGGGCAAAGCAAACCCCCCCACACCAGCAAAATGTCTTTGTCGACGTCGAGGCTAGCGTGATGCCTGGTTTTGCTGCTCACAGCTTATGTTTTTTTCTTATGTTTGTTCAGTTAGTTTAAATTATTTGTTTAATGTTTTCTTTCCTATATGCTCGTTGGGTAAAGTGTGTGGATTCACGTGTGCCAAGACCGCGGTCCAAAATAAAAACACTTGGACTGAAACAAGTTTCTACCTTGTGCTGTGGTTTTTGGGTCATCTCCCAGGCCTCACGGCAGGAAGACTACTCTGATTGTCTGTAACAACCAACTATCCGACTAATCACGCCGGTGACAATCCGACAATCCTACATACTGTATATCGCAATGGTTATGAATTGCCATCAGATTGTGTTGGTAAATACGGTTTATATTAATCATTTATTGATTTAATTTCAATAATCACACAATTGTGAAAACTCCAAAGAAGCTAAATGAATATGTAAAATCCTTCAGTTTAATGGCATATATTTAATTCAGTTACATGTTATGATGGTCACCGGTAGCTCGACTCTATTGAACTTATCCTTAGGGAACCTTTCACAATATATCAGTGCGATATTAACACAATCGTTGAGTTCATAGGTCTCCGCTGCTCCTATGGATTTCAATAAGATTTTTTCACGTCTCAAGGCTTCGCGTAACATTTCGCCCATTCCCCAATTTTCCTTCTTAAGATAACATCCATGAGCCGAATTCGTCGAACACAAGTTTGAAAAAAGAGGCTATGCAAATGCATAAAACATCAAGCATTCTTCTGTTGTTGCCCTTGAAAGCGTGGAAGATACACACAGGCTTCGGGTTTAAATAGAAGCTCAGGTGTAGTGGTTAGCTGAACACACAATGGCTGGGCTCGCAATGTGCCCTACTCACTTCACCTCCAAGTTCACTACAAAGGATTCGACAGGACTGTTGGGATTTCTATGCTCTCATTGACTTTTGATGTAAGACCTGGGAGTTGCGGTCAGTGAAAGACCTCTCGATGATCAATAAAAACAATCACACACGCCTGAGCAATATCCTATTTCAGAAGTCAGCTTAGGACTGATTTCATTTCTCACAGGCGTTCAATACGTTGCATACGTAATTTTCATATTTACATTTTCTGAAGCGTTTGAGTTCTGTGTTACCCTTCCTCTCTCTATTATAATAATAATAATAATAATATACTCTCTAGATAAACATGACTTTTTCTCTTATGTAGGATTGGTTATGTACAGGTTTTTAATTGCATTTGCATCATTTATTTTCTGACAACTCTCGGGCACTTGATGTGGGACCTCAAACTTTTAAACAAATTCACAAGATGACAACATTTGACTTGAGCACATATAAAGATATGCATGCAAGGCCGGGTTTATGATGTAATTTAATATAAATATAAATAAAATGTAATTTAATTGAACTCACCATTGGGCTTAACTGGGCTCCAGCCCATGGAGGCCTTGCATGCTCTCGTATATTTGATTTGTTTAGTAATATGCCAGTCATTTTATTTTTCATTTAAAGATTGTTCATTGTTCTAGCCGATTTAATAGTACCGCCTTTTGTAAGGAACGATGTCGTTTAATTGGCTAAACTATCTGTCAGTCATGTTGGTGTTTCATGAACGGTTATTGGTGGATCTGTCTGCATTAAGATGCTGTCATAATGGCTGAAAAGCTCTATCACAGTGCAGCGCTAAAAAGAATACAGAAAAAAAACTGAGAGATAAGAACGCAAAAGAAAAGTGTTAAGTAAAATAAAAATAACTACTAGATTTCTTATACTGTGGCACTAGAGCCTGATGTTCAGGCAGAGAATCCAGATGATAACCACCTGCTGGAGGTATATAGTTAGCTTTCAACACTACTGTTTTGGCCGTGAGTCTACAGTTTTTCACACCTATAAGCCCCCTCCTGTTTTGTTATTTCTCCCGTAAAAATACAGTTTTTCAGTTATTGCTCCCAGAAAGTGGTCTTGAACGGACCGTCAGGGACTGGAAAGCGTGGGGGAACCCCCTGGGACGCTGTTGATGGTCACCGTATTTTGGTACCCAAAAGTTGACAGGTGTAAGACATTTAAGTTTTTACATTTATATTTAGCAGACGCTTTTATCCAAAGTTACTTGAATTGCATTACCCTATACATTATACCTGCAATCCCCTGGGATCCAACACACAACCTCGTGTTGTTAATGCAATGCTCATACCACTGAGTACAGGAAAGCTTAACTACTAGTATTGTTTATGTACTGTTCAAAGGGTGTTTATTAGGTTTACATGCTCGTCATGTGCATTTAAATATTACTATAAATTATTATATTATAATTATTATAAATATGTTTATCTTATGTTTCACATTAGGTTTACAGTATATTTTCTAAAACACAATATTAAACGTGCAACAATGTTATCCTACATTTCTGAAATTTACTTACATTAAGTCCTGTCTTGATAGCTATTAATGACCACATGTATCCATCAAAGAATGTAATGTAGCTAATATTAAACATTGTAGCGAATCTCAATAAAATGTATTATAGAAAAATGTTGTTTCTCTAATTAGTTTAAGGTCTTTTTCCAAAATGCATGACATTATGTTTTCTCATCATCTAAGCATCCTTTCAGTCTATTATTGTCTAAATCTTCTTGTTCTGAATTAATGTTCTGTCTAAGTTAATCTCATTTAACCAATCTCATTATTCTGAAACTATTTTAAGGCATAATAAGACATTCCTCATTATTAGAAACACCATTTTATAGAACAGTTAAAAACACATTATGATGATCGTCATAAAATGCTTCAATGATGTTATTGCAAAAGAAGACTTTATTTGTAATACTTTACAATATTATCACATTAAGCATTAGATGACATACAATAACAATTAACAATACTTTTTCATTAACTAACAAGATTAATAAACGCTCAAACTGTATTGCTCATTGTTGGCTTCATATTAATGCAGGGGTTCCTAAATTTCCAATTCGACAGGTATAAACTCTCAAGATCCACCAGAAATACAGAGAAAACACTCAAAAAAGTCTTCCCCTTGTTCATGTGAAGTTTGTAGGTTTGTGGTTTGTTTAAATCATTAAAGAAGCCCTTCTTTGGTTGTTTTCAAAGCTTTGAATATGTTATTGGCTGTTTAACAATAGATGTTCGTGTTTCTAGTTTCAAAAAGGCTTTACATTTCACATATTTCAAGTCTATTGTTCACCGCTGTCCCTCTTCTCTGGGGTGCGTTTCCCGAACAACAATATAACTTGCTGTTTAACCACTAAAGTACGATGCATCATCCTGTCATTCCGCCCAGGGATTCCCCAAGGTCCTAGAGCCCACAGGTAATGCGCATGCGCACTTTTCAAAAAACAGCGCTTCTATTTTCTTGACCATCTAAAAGATGTTAAATTGAATTTGTATATATTTAGAATGAAGGGTATGGAAGGCGTTGCATGCTTGCTTGCTTTGATCAAAGCTTGATGCATGTAAGTCTACATGTCATAATAATAAGGAACGATGCTTCTAACCACATCTCTAGATCTGTAGTTCCAATCATGCAACTTTGCAATGCTGCTTGCGATTGTTCTTGGGGACGATGCTTTTGGGAAACACTTAAATCGTTGAACTATAGTTGGCTGACGATGCTTTTGGGAAACGCACCCCAGATTTGTAAAGCTGACCGGGTCTGTCGTGATTGGTTCCCCACTTAGAGAGTGTGTCTAAAGATGTCCGACTCATACCATATCAGCGACCTTCTGCTTCTCAGGATGTTGTACAGTAACATTGGTGTACAGTAAAAACGGAGTCAACTTAACTTCTTCAGTTAAAAACATGCGTATCGTTTGTATCAACACTAATAACAGAAGCGTTACTTTTTTGATAATAAAACAAGCAGATTGACAAGGAGACATTTGACAAAGGACGTTTCAAGGACTAGGATGTCGTCACGTTTCGAGATACTGTATTTAAGAAACATACTCTATAGAGCAGTTTGTCCGTTTAGTGCTACTGTAAAAACAACATGATGAACTCCATAAATGTATGTAGATAGAAATAGCTCATTCTAAGGTAATAAAAATCAACGCTTCATTATGTAAGGTCTTTATACCTCTAAAGATATATTTCTATATTACATTTCTGTCAATAGATCCTCCAGAAAATTACACAATGCACCTTTAAATAAAAATAGCTTCCATTGACCCAATGAAGCACTTTTCCTTGTCTTACACTGTAGTTGAGCAATGTGTCTTTTGGGAAATTGTCAGGACAATATTTTTACCTGGATAATCCAATTGAACCAGATCCGGCAGTGTTGTGCGATTACATACGGCTTCTGTTTACTGTGAAAACACTGTCAGCTCTCATAATCACCTTTCGTTTGAACAAAAGCTTTGGAGAGTGACCGCTGACCTCTACTAAAGATGCCATTGTCGGCACAAACAGAAAGAACACAGCTGAAGACTTCACGCATCACAATCTTATTAGAAAAGTGGACAGAATTCTTGTGAAGTTCTTACGTGAGCTGACGATCTTCAGTTCAGCTCCCTGCAGGCTTCCGGAAAGATCTGACATCCCGAAATAACAGCTGTGTGTTTGAGAAGATTTATTATAGAATGTGTTTGCAATGAATATATGGATATGAATCGAATGGAAAAAACTAAACTTTACAGAAAAAATTACATTGTATTTAAACATTCTGCACTTTTTCATGCTATCGTATGATTGTAAATGTAAGTACTTACCATATAAACTCAGATGTAAGAACAGAAGAAAGTCTTTTCATTGTGCCGGGTAACACCATATGTCATGCTGTCAGATAAAACGTTGCAAATTCTCGCGAAACGTTAGAAATTCACGTCAAAGATTTTTGAGTAAAAAGTCAATACAATTTGTAATGCATTTCAATGCATATCATATTTTTTGAGATGGCTAATTTGTATGAATTTGCATCTTATTTGTACCTTTCAGTACGATTTGCATTTGAGCCAGTGACGTTAGGTATAGGGGTGGGGTTAGTGGAGGGGCTTCAGTGTTTTTCTAATAATCATTCAAATACATACGAATTCCTGTGGCATCAGGTTGGAGATGCAGGTTACAGTTGTGGAGGTATATAAATTACTACTGGACTCTTACAGAACCAAAGCAGCAAAGATGTTCACACATTCACACCCCAATTCCAATTTCATCAGTTCCTTTGATAACTTACTTTCTGAAAAATCTGATGTAACCTCCTGGATAATAATGACATAGTTTTGCACAGGATTTATTCAGAGAAGGTGCGAGGGCAGCAGTGAAAGTCATAATGCAGGGCGAAGATGAATTTGGTAATGGTTGGCGAGATAAATGGGTGGGTGTTAATCCAACTATGACCTGCATGCAAAAAAAGCAATAAAGATAAAAAATTGAGTTGGATGAGAACGCTTGCATGCATATACATGACCGTTTCATCTTTTAGGAAGCAACTTTGATAATATGATGTCAAACCCTCTCTCACTACTTAACTCAAAGTTTATACTTTCCCATCACCAGGATATTTGCTCAGACAAATGAATGTGTCTTGATAATAAATGACTTAAATGTTACTCTTAGTTCACAACAGAGAGCATGATAGGAAACGTAATGGTAATAGGTCTTCTTGTATGACTCATCTCATCCTTTTCAGCACATGCAATCATGCACACGTCACAGTTCCTCGCTGTCCAAACTTGATTTTACACCCCGTGATTTTCCTCCATCTTTAGAGTTATTTACACATGGTCACATAAGGTGCTTTTAAAGGCCAAGTAAATGTTCTCCATTCAAGAGGAAAATAAAGGGAATCACTTTTATCATCACATGGCCTTGTTTTATCACAAATATTTTTTGCACCGGAATAGAAACATCACATTTATCGGCAATTGCGTCATTATGGATGTGACATTTTCTATTAAACTTGACATAAATTCTCAGAGAATGTATTTTTTTTTTATAAATTGAAACGTCTGCTTATATTTTTCTAAACCCGTTGTGATAGAGTCCAGACATCAGAAAAATATCAATGCATAAGTTTTTCTATTTTAAAAGAGAGAAAAATGAGTTATGAGGGTGACCAAAAAGAACGCATGTTTCTGTGAATTAAAATGTACAAACCATGAGCAACGATACTCAACAAATGGAGAAGGGATGCCTCTTTACAGAACATAAAAAAGTTACTATATTAAAATGTTCTTGTGGCGTTTTATAAGGAATACGACCGTTATGCTAATGGTTGTGACAATTCATTTACATGACTATGGAAACATATGCGTCAAAAAATGCTTTAAAAAATAGAGATTTCGCATGGGTATTAAACACCGAATATGACATCTGATCATTATAGTAAAAAACACTTTGGTAAAAACTAGGTTTTCATCTTAAGCTTGACGTTGCATGGAATTGTAATGCGACACAACTGTATGAGCATCAACAATCCGGTCGACGGAGTCCCTATAAAGGGAATTGATGTGCGGAAGAGATTCTCAGGGTACGGATGCTGTTGTCATGGTAAATGTGGTCATTAGTATTGGTTCCAGTGAGTATTGTGGACTCGGTGAGAAGGAACCTAATAGTTGTCAGATTTGTTTGCTGACTGCCGGCATGAGACAACGTGAGATAACTTGACGCCGCTAGCTGAATCTCGAGCAGGTTACTCTGGAGCCGTGTTAGTGAGTGCTTTTGAAGTCGATTTTTTTATTGTTAATTCAATACCATTGGCGTGTGCGTGTACGAGATAGAGAGAGAGAGATATATTAATGTCAGTGGATATAATGATATTGGATTAATAGTACAAGAAAATGATCCATTGGGTAATTCACTTACACTCGGGGTGTGTGAAGATAAAGGTACTTCAAAGTTTCTCCGCAGGATCTTTGGTTGAACAAAGAATCATCTCATCAATGAAGTCTTTCTCGCTGTATGATGTTGAGTTGGTTATTTGGCTCTTTGGAGATAAAAATAAAGCTTCTGCACATTGGATCATTGGATTCAACTGGAACAGAGAAGCAAAGCTTTCTAAGGTTTTGTTGAAGATGCTATACTTGGATGGTTTTTTTTAAGAAAGGGAATATTGTTGGTTCAATAAGTTAAACTCTATCGAGTGCAGTCACTGAGAGAAAACAACTGAACTTTCAGTTTGTGAAGCCCAAAAATAACTTGTGATCATTATAACACACTAAAAAAAACCACGGAGGCATGACACCGCATTGAAATAAACTTTAAAATGCTTCTTTTCAAGTATAGCTTGAAGACCCATATACGCCAAGAACGATAACTACATTTATCGCTAAATTTAGAAGAATCAGACGTATTTTATTCAAATATAGTTTGAATGTGGACATTCTCAGTGAAGTACTCAACATCTGAAAACGTTGCATCTTTTTGTGTTATTTTAACCATTTTGCATTGTTTTCATTTCCTGCAAATAAACGCAAATAAAACATTTTAATTTGGAATTCAGGAACAATGTAATTTATGGAATAAAACAAAAACAGAGCTGTAGTTAGTTATTGTTCTTGGGTGTTAAGGTTTAAAAAGGACACGAGTGTAATAAAACCATTTACAACCATGTTATGATGGTTAATCTGGTAATTTTCACACAACAGGGACAAGACGTCAGACTACATGAATCCAAATTAGGTTATGCTCTCAATAGAGGTCCAAAAAGAGGTCCTCGTGCTGTATTAAACATAAAAGGGATTTCCATTATGGAAATTATCATTTATGTCAGAGCTCCTTTGCTTTTCTTCAGCAATTAATATCAATTACATCCAAAACAAACACAAAATCCCCTTAAAATGAGTTGTTTTGTGTTTTCATATCATATTAACCTCCAAATACCTTTCTGAGTCTGAAATCTAGAGACGATTTTGAGTTTGCTGGTGTGTGGTTGTGTGTGCATTGGGTATTCGCGGGTAATTGGCGATGATTTAAAGCTCCATCTGCTGGAAATCTGTTTGTGTGTGTGTTTGTGTGTGTGTGTGTGTGTCAGAGTCACACACACAAGCACATTGTTAAAAGTGTGATGACACCAGATCTGTGCAAATGAAGCATCTTTTGACCCGCTGTCTATTCTCTCTCTCCTAAGTAGGAGGCCTGCGGGAGTTGTTATTTTTCTGTTTTGCAAACAAACCGACTTACGATTTTTAACATCCTACAGAACACCCTAGCAATGTCTTATCAACCACCCATAGAACCATAGCAACAAAGAAACAAACTCCTTAGCAACCGTAACAACAGGCCCTTTTCACAATGATCCACGTACTTAAAGCAATTCAGTGTAATATTATTTATGTCTGTTTATATTTTGAGAGAACGTATATATTTTAAGTAGCCCGTATGCGGTAAAATAAACGTAAACAAAAACATTGTTTTACGCGCAAAAATGCCAGATGATAAAGGTTAGATTGTGTTAGATATATACCTACACAAGCAAGAAGTATAGGGTGACATAAGAGGTTGTTTGGTGGTTGTCAAAGGGTGCATCGTTGCATTATCGGTGGGTATCAAGTGAGAAAGATCCACGTATGATATACTGGTTGCTACAGAATTGGTTCGGTCCCTTAACAATGTACTTTTATTTAGCATACAAAAGTAAAACAGAAATGTCTTTAAAATAAACCATTGAAATGCATTAATATTTGATTAAAGAAATACGCAACAGGCCTGTCTTCATAGTTTGTTTGCTTTTTGAAAGTCTCCTGAACTTCAATACTTTCATTGTCTCTTTCATCTTCTTGAAGCCAATGATTCACCACACAGAACACAAAAACCTCATTGCAAGCAAACACATATTTAATGTCATTTAAGTTGTTATCCAGTTTCCATGTCGCGCAATTGGATCGTGTTGGCATCTCATTTGTCTGGCTTCTATATAAAGTGACAGATGACGGTGTATCTAGACAAAATAGATGCCCAGACTTTGAAAGATAAAGGAAGCGCTTTTTTGAAAAGAAGCTAATGTAAATCTTAACTGCGTAAGTTGCATACTGTTTTGTATTTTGCTATTACAGATCTCCAACCAACCAGATGAGGACCGTCGGCCTCGGATTGTCTACATACTCTAGGCTAAAGGAAGTCAAGAGATTCCTGCATGTCTCATGACTAAATATCATATGATAGTCACAAGACACGAGAGAACCAATACGATTTGATGTCTACAATGTACTAGCAAACAGTATTTAAATTGAACACTCTTTTGGTTTTGTTTTGGTTTCAAAATTCCTAAATAGGCTCGAAATAATAATCGTTTTCTCATACAAAACCTACCATTTTACCAAGAGTTACCTTAATAATGGACGAATGTTGGCACACTTAAAAAATCAACAAAGAAACAAACTCCTTAGCAACCGTAACAACTGGCCCTTTTCACAATGATGTCATTCAACTTTCGCCTTTTCGCAAAGCAGTGTATCACAACTTCCGTTTTGCCCTCGCACTAAAATTAAACCACAGTGACTGAAAATCCAAGCGGTCGTAAAATCGGTAAGATTATTATTGAATTTAGTATTAGGCATGTTAATATTTCGTAACGTTATTGACTGACAGAACACGTATTCGAGTACTTATCCTAGCACCTCCGCTTACGCAAAAAACCTTCATAAGTAAAACTTCATCGAAGAACTTGTATCCTTTATCTAGCTTTTGATCTTGTCGTAAGCGATTGTCATCTAGCCGTATTTGTGGCAGCTGTTTAAGGGACTTGGTAAACTCCATAACGAAGCCGCTAGCGGAAGTAACGCTACACTGCTACGCGGCAGAACGGAAGATGTGTGACGTCGTGTGAAAAGGGCCTATTAAGATTGATTGATTCAGCCTGCGTGTTGTTCAGAGGACTTGGCAACAGAAAACTAATGTTCACAGCTCATCCGCAAATACTTTGGCAATACAAATGTGAAGATATTTGTCATGCAGCAGCAATAATAAACTGATACTGATAATGAGAGCACATTGATAGTTAAAGTCTCACACACTTATACTGTGGGGACACAATGATCAAATGAATTACTAAATGATGTTTATTTGGAAATGTAAAAATGCAGAAGGTTTCCTGTGATGGTTGGGTTTTGGGGTTGGGTTTGGGGAAGACAACAGAATATACAGTTTGTCCATAATAAAATTAATTACGCCTATGGAAAGTCAACACAATGTATAGAAACCTAACCTGGGTGTGTGAGACATAATGATTTAGGGCCTTTTTATCAATAAATAAGACCAAAATCACATTATACAGTGAATGAGGATTAGTCTGTAAATGATTGTGTCTGACATGAAAGGAGACGTCTGCTATTATATAACCCTTGGTGTGTGTGTGTGTGTGTGCGTGTGTGTGTGTGTGTGTGTGTGTGTGTGCGTGTGTGTGTGCGTGTGTTTGTTAGTGGTCAATGTTTATATCCTACCCCCATACTTGCTCAGTTTCTAACTTAATTGAACTTGTTTCATATTTTAGTTCAAAGGTTCAAGTTGTTTGAAATATATTGATATTAATGTCGTTGAATACTGTAATTACTCCAGCGGTTGTGTGTGTGCGCGTGTGTGTGTTAGTGGTCAATGTTTATATCCTACCCCCATACTTCCTCAGTTTCTAACTTAATTGAACTTGTTTCATATTTAGGTTCAAAGGTTCCAGTTGTTTGAAATATATTGATATTAATGTCGTTGAATACTGTAATTACTCCAGCGGTTGTGTGTGTGTGTGTGTGTGTGTGTGTGTATGACATTGAAGTGGACTGTTTAATTAATTACCTTAATTATATTCCAAAGCTTCTAATGAAGGAGAGCAGATTAACATACACAATGAATCCATCACTCTAAGCTGTGACAGCCACACACACACACACACACACAGTGATATTAAGATCTGGACGTCCTTTCTCTTCCCTGTTTTGACCTTCAGTGTAATTAGGTGTTATCTAGAAGGACACCCATCACACGCTTAAGCTGATATTGGGCTGTTGTCTTTATGAACATCTACACACCCAACGAGACGCCCGGGGGGGAAAAATGTCCTCTCTTTAATTTCCTCATGATTTTATTAATTTAAATGTATTTTATAGCACTTTTCTCCATTTTGTTGATTTACAGTCATCTAAACTATATGTTAAAATGAGATACATGTTAGTACAGATAGTAGAGACTTAACAAAACAGTTAATTGAAGGAATTTCTGAAATAAATTACATTAAATTGTGTATAAATTACATGTATCAATGCTCTTTTGTAAGATGTAAGATGTAATGAACAACAAATGCAACAAATGTACCGAATAATCTTTTACTCACTCAAACAGGAAAAGGATCACAAAAGGAAAAATGTCATTTGTGTGAGATCAGGTTGAATTTTTGTGTTATTTTCCTAAAGCCACACAATAGCTTTCTGTGAAGACCAGACCACATGTCTACCCGTGTCACCATAGTTTACAAATTTGCACTTATAACCCTCTATTATCGTCTAACATTTTTACAGTTACAACCTTTTCCACTTTGCATTCATTTTCTTTCCATATTAACATGGATCAGCCAAGGCTTAACTTTTATGAAAATAGTTTAACTACAAATCGTTGTTGTCCTTACAAAACCTCGGATGTCCAAATGTGATTTTCTTCAGAAAGTGGAAAAACGCTGTACTTTTTAAATGATTAAATACTGTGCTGTCCAAACGTTTTAATACGTTTTGATTAAATATTTACAAAAAACTGTGATAATAATGATTTATGGCACAAAAAAATGTATAAAACAAATAAGGGAGATACAAGGTTTAACAAGGACAGCAGCGGAATGAAACAAACAGCGTGGTTAAACGTGAGAAATATAAATTGAGCATTTTTAGTAAAACTTTGGTTATGCTAATGATAAACAATCCAACACTATATAGCAAAACCACAATTATTCGTTTCGTCAGTGAAAACCAACATTCTTCAGACAGCAAAGATGTTAATATCTTATTGTGAATGTGTCTTTGTTCACCCATGAATGTTTCAGAACGCTTCATAATGTTAAGTAATTCGTTGCCGTTAAGTACCGACCAACCCATTAAAAACACAACCTGGATGTATGAATATTTTAAGAGGCTCAAGACTCATATTGTGGAAACACCTGGTGACCTGCTCTTAAAGATACTGCAGTGATTTAAAACTTAGCAGGAGATGTACGAAAGAACAGAACGGAGAACAGGTGTAGCATACTTATTTCACTTGAGTTTGTTGGTTTCTGTTTCTCTGTGCTGTGTGTTTTACATGCAGAGCAGCTCGGTTACAAGTGTGGACTGTCATTGATGGGTCCTAGCAGGACTCTTGGGAGATAAGGAACGTTGTGGATGAACGCTGTTTGTTGTTTCGTTTCTATACCCAGACTCTCTGCTGAATGCCAACATCGGCCCCACGACGAAAGATGAAACGCAAACAGAGATCAGCTGGCTGCGGAAAGCAACACAAATCACTGTATAACGGGAATATATCATTAAACAAACAATGAGAAGAAAGTGAGATCACAAATGTCGAGGGACAGGCCGCCTCGATGTATTTACACAGCAATTCAGTGTAATATTATTCATGTCTGTTTATATTTTGAGAGAACGTATATTTTTTAAGTAGCCCGTATGCGGTAAAATAAACGTAAACAATAACATTGTTTTACGTGCAAAAATGCCAAATGATAAAGGTTAGATTGTGTTAGATATATACCTACAAAAGCAAGAAGTATAGGGTGATGTGAGAGGTTGTTTGGTGGTTGTCAAAGGGTGCATCGTTGCATTATTGGTGGGTATCAAGTAAGAAAAATCCACGTATGATATACTGGTTGCTACAGAATTGGTTCGGTCCCTTAACAATGTACTTTTATTTAGCATACAAAAGTAAAACAGAAATGTCTTTAAAATAAACCATTGAAATGCATTAATATTTGATTAAAGAAATACGCAACAGGCCTGTCTTCATAGTTTGTTTGCTTTTTGAACGTCTCCTGAACTTCAATACTTTCATTGTCTCTTTCATCTTCTTGAAGCCAATGATTCACCACACAGAACACAAAAACCTCATTGCAAGCAAACACATATTTAATGTCATTTAAGTTGTTATCCAGTTTCCATGTCGCGCAATTGGATCGTGTTGGCATCTCATTTGTCTGGCTTCTATATAAAGTGACAGATGACGGTGTATCTAGACAAAATAGATGCCCAGACTTTGAAAGATAAAGGAAGCGCTTTTTTGAAAAGAAGCTAATGTAAATCTTAACTGCGTAAGTTGCATACTGTTTTGTATTTTGCTATTACAGATCTCCAACCAACCAGATGAGGACCGTCGGCCTCGGATTGTCTAAAAACTCTAGGCTAAAGGAAGTCAAGAGATTCCTGCATGTCTCATGACTAAATATCATATGATAGTCACAAGACACGAGAGAACCGATAAGATTTGATGTCTACAATGTACTAGCAAACAGTATTTAAATTGAACACTCTTTTGGTTTTGTTTTGGTTTCAAAATTCCTAAATAGGCTCGAAATAATAATCGTTTTCTCATACAAAACCTACCATTTTACCAAGAGTTACCTTAATAATGGACGAATGTTGGCACACTTAAAAAATGAAAAGTGATAATTCACCCAAAATTTAATTTAGAAAAAGCCCTCGGTGATGAGACACTTGACGGTCTCTCATCACCGGAACACGACGATGTCACGACGGAAGTCCACAAGTTGACCCGCCAATGACAACAGCTGAGTAAGTGCATGACAGCGAACGCAAAGTGAGCAGACCAGCAGTCATTTTCTCATTGGATGTATTTGACAAGGTCTTCCAGATACCTTTGGCAGACGCTCAAGATCATGATAGTACATTCATTTAAAAGAATAGACACCTGAATCTGTCATCATTTACTTGCCCTCATGTTACCCCAAACCCGCATAATACTCCGTCCATTGAACAATGTTAGATATTAATACAAAATAACCGTAATTTTAAGTCAAGTCCATGAATGATCTTCAACTTTGTTTTAGAAACAAACAGACTTAACTGAACCCTGAAAAGTGTGGGAGAGAGAGAGAGAGAGAGAGAGAGAAAGGAGAAGCGGTCGATCTTTCAGCTGTCTGAGCTCTAACTGGCATCTTTGCACACACACAAACAAACGCTGTGTCACTAGGGTTCAGTAAGCCATCTGCTGAGACACTAGATTGATTAAGACACATCGCCCAAAAACTATTACATCACTCTCTGTCTCCACACACACTCGACAACAAACAATTCACATTTTGTCAACCAAACGGTTTCCTTGGTCACATCACATTGCTTGGTTGTTTTCATCTAGACTAAAAGCATTAGTTTGCAACGCAAGTTATATATATTTATTAACAATATTTTCCTATTTGCTGGCTGGGTAGTTTAAATAAAAAATGAACACAGGATATGCATGCCATATTCGTATACATCCGCCATCTTGGAAGTCAACATCTCAGCTGTTGTCACTCATGTTAAAATCATTGAGTTTTCTAAAATACCTCAACAGAAAATGATTTAAAAAAATGGAATAACCGTTCAGAGTTGAGATGTATGCTAGCGTTTTAATGTTTATACATTTACATTTATGCATTTGGCAGACGCTTTTATCCAAAGCGACTTACATTGCATTATACTATAAAGGAGCAATCCCTGGGACCTTGGCATTGTTAACGGCATTGAGTAACAGGAAAGTGTATATATTTTAATTTTAGCTTCTGCTTTGTCTTGTTGTATTGTGTTTCACAAATAATCTATGGGTCCACCACACAGTATGTGACATTGAATATTTAAACAAATAACTCTGGTTGCCGACGTAAAAAAAACACCTTTGAGTGTTCACAGACTGACTTTAACCAATTCAATGTGGCGAACGCCACTCGTAGAAAAGATCGCTATACACGATGGGTTATTTCATACCATACTATACCATACCAATCAAACCCAACAGTTGGTTCAAATATTAACGTTTTCAGGGTCAATTTAACCCAACGGTTGGGTTTGTCCATTATTTTATTCAATGAAGGGTTGAAATAAGCGTAATAAGGCATGTGTATATTTCTATTTCTGTTTATACAGTACAGTACAGTTCCTGACCATGTTGATCATAAAATCTTCTTCGGTCAATTATGCGGTCAAGTCTGGCAAAACTCCTTGACTGTGGCTTTCCCCTTCAAACAGGGAAATTTCGCAGCATGCACGAGACATCTGGTGAGGCTTTAGCTCGGTCTCTGGGTTGTTCTTTCTTCATGACTACTACCCTTCTTATAAAAAAAGTAAAAAAATTTATCTTTAATATTTCTCATAGACAGCGGTGAGACTCCTTAACAATCATGACGTTATTAAAACTTGATTCTATTCCATCATAACATGAATAGCATTATTTATATCACTATGAAAAGGAATTAAAGATGAGGATCAGACCTGATGCTGCTACTGCTGTGGTTGATCCGAGCAGTTCGTGATCGGACTGGCTTTATCGATTTGATCTTCTTTTTAAGTCGGATGCAAAGCCAGCATTACTTGAACCACCAGCTGTTATTTTACCTAGAAAGCCTAAATCCATAATGAAAATGGACCAGGCAGTTCAATGAGAGACGTAGCTTGCTTCAGTTATTGCATTAATGAAGGTTAGACATATATAATGAAATAACAGACATCCCCGTCCAGACAGGATTATATTTCTCAGAGGACGCTCTGGTTAACTGATAAACAGCAGGTAATTGACTCGCTAATTTGTTTTCACCAAGGCGGACTCCGAAAAACACAGACGTCCAATTTGGTCGGGATTAAAATCACAAAGTACATCCGTAACATTTATCTTATCCCCTCAGAGAGAACCAGTTCCATCTGAAAAAGGCTTAAGTTTCAGACTGCTCACGTACTTTATAAATGACTAACATCTTGTTTGTCGGAGTCAGCCAACGTAGTGCTTCGAAAGAGAGGGGGGTGGGGTGGAGTGAGCCGTTGGTTGCAATTCACAAACTCACCAATAGATGCCGCTACATTTCATACTTTGGAAATTTAACTACAAATAAACTGAGGCTCATTGAAAACCGTAAGCAATGTGCTTCTTAAACCAGGACAAACCTACGGAGGAGTATGTCCATAGATCATCTTAGGATGCCAGACAGACTGAGCACATTGCATTTAAATTAAAAATATAAGAGGAATGTTTCTTAAATATTAAATGCAGACGTGGTACTTAAAGCAATTTTAGATCGACTCAGATATGGAGTGGCAAATTATATTATCCTGCGTTTCACTTTAAAAAGATATTAAATAAGTAAAATTTTAGCACACTGCATATTCTCAGTAATTTGGGCTGATAAGTGCCACTATTCATGTGATTTCTGCACTTTATATGACAGTTGCTTTGTCTTAGGAAAGCATAAGCCAGAAACAAAAATCATAATGTGAATTTGAGTGCTCGACCTTTAATGTGTTGCGGTAACAATAACGTTCAATGCAATTAGACATGAAGTATTATGAGCAACATTTGTACAGCATTTATTCATATCAATTCATGTGCTTTCATATTACACTATGATAAAATCATACAATTTCACATGTGAAATGTACTTATACAGCATTAATGAATAATGAATAACATTAACCAAGATTAAATACTGTAACTGAAATAATTTATGATGTGATATTGAAGAAGAATACTTTAGTAAAAAAACATTTTTGCTTAATTAAAATGAATGTTGTTATTTTTGTCTGCAGGCAAGCCTGCAAAATATCTTGAATATTTAACCACAGTTATGAATCACTGCATTTGTTACAAAAATATTTGTATGACCGAGATACATCAATAAAACATGTTAGCTTTCCCTTGCCCCATGGCTACCGCAGGTGTAAATGCCTCTTTGCCCAAAACATTCAACCATAAAAGTTAACTCGCCAGTTTGAAAGAATTGGTTTGAGTCTATCTCACAGGTTATTGATTTCTGCATACGGTTTATAAATATGGATTGCAGTTCTGCTTTCGCAGACGTGACTTAAATTCTGAAGTCTTCCCATTCGCTATCATCTCAAATTTGACTCGGAGATGCAAGAGCTTGCTGTCTCGTAGGAAAATATTCACTGATCCCTGAAGGGAAATTCCAGCATTTCTCAACGCAACTACACTTAGATTTATAGACGGCAAACACACAGGCGCAAATACACAAAGATTATGTCTTCAGTGATTTTTTCCGACCGTTCATAATGATGACATATCTGGCAGCCACAGATGACACTTCCATCACCACAGACTCTCTCTGTGTGCGTTTGGGTCGACCCGTCTCTTCACATCCATTACTCTGAAGGTTCGGCCAAGCCTCAACTAGGACTTTCATTTGATCTGTGTGTAGACACATCTGTCTTAAATATAGAGAATCATTCGAAACTACGTCACACTACAATACAGCATCACACCCTGTTGAAAAAACAGCATATGCTGGTCCTTAGCTGGTCAAACCAGCATCAAAACATACCGAACCCAGGGCAGGAATTCTCTCCAGGTTTCTTTTGGTGCGATGGGAACCAACAAAACAGCATTCAATTCTAAAACACGTGATAAAAAGCCTGTTTTAAGCAGCTGATGGTTCTAAAAAGTGGCCTTTTTATAATAGAAACCATTAGGATTTGCATTGGGGGACCTACAGTTACCGCACGTGATGGAGAAGTACAGACACGTCACACGACAATGTTTGAGAGAAAGAAACTCTAAATACACTTTTGGCAGGCAGCACCTATAAATACACCTCACATCGAGAGCCTGTGAATAATGCACACGTTTAAAGTGAGTCCTACTGCTCTCATTTGAATGACAGATGTTAAATTCCACGAGCTGGTGGATGTGGGGGCGCACGATGCTTCAGAAATCTTTCCCAAAAGAGCATGCGAGTCCTCTCTCTCCATCTCTCTGGCTCTGTGATCCTCTCTATATTTAGCTCGCTGTAGTCTATTTCTGTCCTCACGTGCCAGACAGACTTTCCTCACGCACTCCCTCGTGCGAATCCTCCACCTCCACATTTCTTTCTCTCTCTCTTTACGCCTCGCTCGCTCCACACTTCATCTCCCTGTATTTCTCAGCTTCTAATTTGCTCCGTCTATCTCTGATCCTCACGTTTTGCCACTTGCTTTTTATAGTCTCTCTCTCTCAATTGCTCGCATGCCAGTTGTCAGTTGTCCAGCTTTCTGCAGGGAGACGCGCATGCAAGCATGAGGAGAATACAAACAAGACCTGACTAATGAGCCAAAGCCAGAGAGAGAGAGAGAGAGAGATATTTTAAACTCTATTTATAGACATTTCTTTAACCAACTATGCACATACTTAAAAAGTGAGAAAAAAATAC